>NC_068454.1:76540614-76543920 GCF_023373465.1 Oncorhynchus keta
TACAGGTGCATGCCATGTGTCCCGTACAGTGAAATGCTTACTTACTAGCCCCTAGCCAACAGGTATATACCATGTGTATCCCGTACAGTGAAATGTTTACTTACTAGCCCCTAGCCAACAGGTATATACCATGTGTATCCCGTACAGTGAAATGTTTGCTTACTGGCCCCTAGCCAACAGGTATATACCATGTGTATCCCGTACAGTGAAATGTTTACTTACTAGCCCCTAGCCAACAGGTATATACCATGTGTATCCCGTACAGTGAAATGTTTACTTACTAGCCCCTAGCCAACAGGTATATACCATGTGTATCCCGTACAGTGAAATGTTTACTTACTAGCCCCTAGCCAACAGGTATATACCATGTGTATCCCGTACAGTGAAATGCTTACTTACTAGCCCCTAGCCAACAGGTATATACCATGTGTATCCCGTACAGTGAAATGTTTACTTACTAGCCCCTAGCCAACAGGTATATACCATGTGTATCCCGTACAGTGAAATGTTTACTTACTAGCCCCTAGCCAACAGGTATATACCATGTGTATCCCGTACAGTGAAATGCTTACTTACTAGCCCCTAGCCAACAGGTATATACCATGTGTATCCCGTACAGTGAAATGTTTACTTACTAGCCCCTAGCCAACAGGTATATACCATGTGTATCCCGTACAGTGAAATGCTTACTTACTAGCCCCTAGCCAACAGGTATATACCATGTGTATCCCGTACAGTGAAATGTTTACTTACTAGCCCCTAGCCAACAGGTATATACCATGTGTATCCCGTACAGTGAAATGTTTACTTACTAGCCCCTAGCCAACAGGTATATACCATGTGTATCCCGTACAGTGAAATGCTTACTTACTAGCCCCTAGCCAACAGGTATATACCATGTGTATCCCGTACAGTGAAATGCTTACTTACTAGCCCCTAGCCAACAGGTATATACCATGTGTATCCCGTACAGTGAAATGTTTACTTACTAGCCCCTAGCCAACAGGTATATACCATGTGTATCCCGTGCAGTGAAATGTTTACTTACTAGCCCCTAGCCAACAGGTATATACCATGTGTATCCCGTACAGTGAAATGCTTACTTACTAGCCCCTAGCCAACAGGTATATACCATGTGTATCCCGTACAGTGAAATGCTTACTTACTAGCCCCTAGCCAACAGGTATATACCATGTGTATCCCGTACAGTGAAATGTTTACTTACTGGCCCCTAGCCAACAGGTATATACCATGTGTATCCCGTACAGTGAAATCGTTTACTTACTAGCCCCTAGCCAACAGGTATATACCATGTGTATCCCGTACAGTGAAATGTTTACTTACTAGCCCTAGCCAACAGGTATATACCATGTGTATCCCGTACAGTGAAATGTTTACTTACTAGCCCCTAGCCAACAGGTATATACCATGTGTATCCCGTACAGTGAAATGTTTACTTACTAGCCCCTAGCCAACAGGTATATACCATGTGTATCCCGTACAGTGAAATGCTTACTTACTAGCCCCTAGCCAACAGGTATATACCATGTGTATCCCGTTACAGTGAAATGCTTACTTACTAGCCCCTAGCCAACAGGTATATACCATGTGTATCCCGTACAGTGAAATGTTTACTTACTAGCCCCTAGCCAACAGGTATATACCATGTGTATCCCGTACAGTGAAATGTTTACTTACTAGTCCCTAGCCAACAGGTATATACCATGTGTATCCCGTACAGTGAAATGTTTACTTACTAGCCCCTAGCCAACAGGTATATACCATGTGTATCCCGTACAGTGAAATGCTTACTTACTAGCCCCTAGCCAACAGGTATATACCATGTGTATCCCGTACAGTGAAATGTTTACTTACTAGCCCCTAGCCAACAGGTATATACCATGTGTATCCCGTACAGTGAAATGTTTACTTACTAGCCCCTAGCCAACAGGTATATACCATGTGTATCCCGTACAGTGAAATGTTTACTTACTAGCCCCTAGCCAACAGGTATATACCATGTGTATCCCGTACAGTGAAATGTTTACTTACTAGCCCCTAGCCAACAGGTATATACCATGTGTATCCCGTACAGTGAAATGTTTACTTACTAGCCCCTAGCCAACAGGTATATACCATGTGTATCCCGTACAGTGAAATGCTTACTTACTAGCCCCTAGCCAACAGGTATATACCATGTGTATCCCGTACAGTGAAATGTTTACTTACTAGCCCCTAGCCAACAGGTATATACCATGTGTATCCCGTACAGTGAAATGTTTACTTACTAGCCCCTAGCCAACAGGTATATACCATGTGTATCCCGTACAGTGAAATGTTTACTTACTAGCCCCTAGCCAACAGGTATATACCATGTGTATCCCGTACAGTGAAATGCTTACTTACTAGCCCCTAGCCAACAGGTATATACCATGTGTATCCCGTACAGTGAAATGTTTACTTACTAGCCCCTAGCCAACAGGTATATACCATGTGTATCCCGTACAGTGAAATGCTTACTTACTAGCCCCTAGCCAACAGGTATATACCATGTGTATCCCGTACAGTGAAATGCTTACTTACTAGCCCCTAGCCAACAGGTATATACCATGTGTATCCCGTACAGTGAAATGTTTACTTACTAGCCCCTAGCCAACAGGTATATACCATGTGTATCCCGTACAGTGAAATGTTTACTTACTAGCCCCTAGCCAACAGGTATATACCATGTGTATCCCGTACAGTGAAATGTTTACTTACTAGCCCCTAGCCAACAGGTATATACCATGTGTATCCCATACAGTGAAATGCTTACTTACTGGCCCCTAGCCAACAGGTATATACCATGTGTATCCCGTGCAGTGAAATGTCTTACTTACTAGCCCCTAGCCAACAGGTATATACCATGTGTATCCCGTACAGTGAAATGCTTACTTACTAGCCCCTAGCCAACAGGTATATACCATGTGTATCCCGTACAGTGAAATGTTTACTTACTAGCCCCTAGCCAACAGGTATATACCATGTGTATCCCGTACAGTGAAATGCTTACTTACTAGCCCCTAGCCAACAGGTATATACCATGTGTATCCCGTACAGTGAAATGTCTTACTTACTAGCCCCTAGCCAACAGGTATATACCATGTGTATCCCGTACAGTGAAATGCTTACTTACTAGCCCCTAGCCAACAGGTATATACCATGTGTATCCCGTACAGTGAAATGTTTACTTACTCAGCCCCTAGCCAACAGGTATATACCATGTGTATCCCGTACAGTGAAATGCTTACTTACTAGCCCCTAGCC
>NC_068454.1:76544020-76626520 GCF_023373465.1 Oncorhynchus keta
AGCAGGAGGCTCACCTGATACACACGTTAACCACAGCAGGAGGCTTACCTGATACACACGCTAACCACAGCAGGAGGCTCACCTGATACACATGTTAACCACAGCAGAAGGCTCACCTGATACACACGTTAACCACAGTAGGAGGCTCACCTGACATACACGCTAACCACAGCAGGAGGCTCACCTGACACACATGCTAACCACAGCAGGAGGCTCACCTGACACACATGCTAACCACAGCAGGAGGCTCACCTGACACACATGCTAACCACAGCAGGAGGCTCACCTGACACACACGCTAACCACAGCAGGAGGCTCACCTGACACACACGCTAACCACAGCAGGAGGCTCACCTGACACACACGCTAACCACAGCAGGAGGCTCACCTGACACACACGCTAACCACAGCAGGAGGCTCACCTGACACACACGCTAACCACAGCAGGAGGCTCACCTGACACACACGCTAACCACAGCAGGAGGCTCACCTGACATACACGCTAACCACAGCAGGAGTCTCACCTGACACACACGCTAACCACAGCAGGAGGCTCACCTGACACACACGCTAACCACAGTAGGAGGCTCACCTGACACACACGCTAACCACAGCAGGAGGCTCACCTGACACACATGCTAACCACAGCAGTAGGCTCACCTGACACACATGCTAACCACAGCAGGAGACTCACCTGACACACACGCTAACCACAGTAGGAGGCTCACCTGACACACACACTAACCACAGTAGGAGGCTCACCTGACACACACGCTAACCACAGTAGGAGGCTCACCTGACACACACGCTAACCACAGTAGGAGGCTCACCTGACACACATGCTAACCACAGCAGGAGGCTCACCTGACACACACGCTAACCACAGTAGGAGGCTCACCTGACACACACACTAACCACAGTAGGAGGCTCACCTGACACACACGCTAACCACAGTAGGAGGCTCACCTGACACACACACTAACCACAGTAGGAGGCTCACCTGACACACACACTAACCACAGTAGGAGGCTCACCTGACACACACGCTAACCACAGTAGGAGGCTCACCTGACACACACGCTAACCACAGTAGGAGGCTCACCTGACACACATGCTAACCACAGCAGGAGGCTCACCTGACACACACGCTAACCACAGTAGGAGGCTCACCTGACACACACACTAACCACAGTAGGAGGCTCACCTGACACACACACTAACCACAGTAGGAGGCTCACCTGACACACACGCTAACCACAGTAGGAGGCTCACCTGACACACACGCTAACCACAGCAGGAGGCTCACCTGACACACACGCTAACCACAGCAGGAGGCTCACCTAACATAGACGCTAACCACAGCAGGAGGCTCACCTGACACACAGGCTAACCACAGCAGGAGGCTCACTTGACACACACGCTAACCACAGTAGGAGGCTCACCTGACACACACTAACCACAGTAGGAGGCTCACCTGACACACACACTAACCACAGTAGGAGGCTCACCTGACACACACGCTAACCACAGTAGGAGGCTCACCTGACACACACGCTAACCACAGTAGGAGGCTCACCTGACACACATGCTAACCACAGCAGGAGGCTCACCTGACACACACGCTAACCACAGTAGGAGGCTCACCTGACACACACACTAACCACAGTAGGAGGCTCACCTGACACACACACTAACCACAGTAGGAGGCTCACCTGACACACACACTAACCACAGTAGGAGGCTCACCTGACACACACGCTAACCACAGTAGGAGGCTCACCTGACACACACGCTAACCACAGCAGGAGGCTCACCTGACACACACGCTAACCACAGCAGGAGGCTCACCTGACATACACGCTAACCACAGCAGGAGGCTCACCTGACACACACGCTAACCACAGCAGGAGGCTCACCTGACATACACGCTAACCACAGCAGGAGGCTCACCTGACACACACGCTCACACACAGCAGGAGGCTCATCTGACACACGCTCACACACAGCAGGAGGCTCACCTGACACACGCTCACACACATGCACGTAAATCCATTTAGAGGGATTACATCCCATGTGAGTTTTACTACAGAGATAGGAGCGACAAGCTTACCCAGTGTCATTCACAAGAAATGGAATGCGATTTTAATCAATCCCTACTGGGCATTAACGTCAATTCAACGTCTATTTCATTTATTTCAAATGACATGGAACCAATGTTGATTCAACCAGTGTGTGCCCAGTGGGTCACTTCTTAGAAAGGATTAATCGAAAGAATTTAGGGTTTTACTCAGAATGTTCAGGTATTTGGAAGTTGAGGGTTCTGGAGCGGCAGGTAGCCTAGTGGTTAGAGCGTTGGACTAGTAACCGAAAGGTTGCAAGATTGAATCCCCGAGCGGATAAGGTTAGAATCTGTCTTTCTGCCCCTGAATAATACAGTTAACCCACTGTTCCTAGGCCGTCAATGAATATAAGAATTTGTTCTTAACTGACTTGCCTAGTTAAATAAAGATAACATTTAAAAAAATAGGTGAACAGAAAGATACAGTTCCACTGTCATCAGATGGAAACCAAGAGAATATTCTACTGTCCCCAGAGAGCCCAACTCAGAACCCATACAACAGAACCCTGTCTCCCCAGAGGAAATATAATATTCTACTGTCCCCCAGAGAGCCCAACTCAGAACCCATACAACAGAACCCTGTCTCCCCAGAGGAAATATAATATTCTACTGTCCCCCAGAGAGCCCAACTCAGAACCCATACAACAGAACCCTGTCCCCCCAGAGGAAATATAATATTCTACTCTCCCCAGAGAGCCCAACTCAGAACCCATACAACAGAACCCTGCCCCCCCAGAGGAAATATAATATTCTACTCTCCCCAGAGAGCCCAACTCAGAACCCATACAACAGAACCCTGCCCCCCCAGAGGAAATATAATATTCTACTCTCCCCAGAGAGCCCAACTCAGAACCCATACAACAGAACCCTGTCTCCCCAGAGGAAATATAATATTCTACTCTCTCCAGAGAGCCCAACTCAGAACCCATACAACAGAACCCTGTCTCCCCAGAGGAAATATAATATTATACTGTCCCCAGAGAGCCCAACTCAGAACCCATACAACAGAACCCTGTCTCCCCAGAGGAAATATAATATTCTACTGTCACCCAGAGAGCCCAACTCAGAACCCATACAACAGAACCCTGCCCCCCCAGAGGAAATATAATATTCTACTCTCCCCAGAGAGCCCAACTCAGAACCCATCCAACAGAACCCTGTCTCCCCAGAGGAAATATAATATTATACTGTCCCCAGAGAGCCCAACTCAGAACCCATACAACAGAACCCTGTCCCCCCAGAGGAAATATAATATTCTACTGTCCCCAGAGAGCCCAACTCAGAACCCATACAACATAACCCTGTCTCCCCAGAGGAAATATAATATTCTACTGTCCCCCAGAGAGCCTAACTCAGAACCCATACAACAGAACCCTGTCCCCCAGAGGAAATATAATATTCTACTGTCCCCCAGAGAGCCCAACTCAGAACCCATACAACAGAACCCTGTCTCCCCAGAGGAAATATAATATTCTACTGTCCCCCAGAGAGCCCAACTCAGAACCCATACAACAGAACCCTGTCTCCCCAGAGGAAATATAATATTCTACTGTCCCCCAGAGAGCCCAACTCAGAACCCATACAACAGAACCCTGTCCCCCAGAGGAAATAAAATATTCTACTCTCCCCAGAGAGCCCAACTCAGAACCCATACAACAGAACCCTGTCTCCCCAGAGGAAATATAATATTCTACTCTCTCCAGAGAGCCCAACTCAGAACCCATACAACAGAACCCTGCCCCCCCAGAGGAAATATAATATTCTACTCTCCCCAGAGAGCCCAACTCAAAACCCATACAACAGAACCCTGTCTCCCCAGAGGAAATATAATATTCTACTCTCTCCAGAGAGCCCAACTCAGAACCCATACAACAGAACCCTGTCTCCCCAGAGGAAATATAATATTCTACTCTCTCCAGAGAGCCCAACTCAGAACCCATACAACAGAACCCTGCCTCCCCAGAGGAGAGATGAACTGGCTAAGATCCGCCAGAGACAGCTGGACAATGCTGTCCACTACATCTGGGAGACAGGAGAGGACAAGTACACCTTCAGATACTTCCACACGGGCTTCTGGGAGAGCTGTGAGAAACACGTTGATGGTGAGAAAGGCTACAAGTACACTTTACTTCCCTCTCTTACAAAAAGTTGTAAACTGCTAATATTGTTGTAAATCTTTCCTCCAGGTGAGAAGTGTCGCAGCTTTATTGAGCTGACTCCTGGTGAAACACAAGGTGCGCTCTCTCTCTCTCTCTCTCTCTCTCACTCTCTCTCTCTCTCTTTCTCTCTCTCTCACTCTCTCCCACTCTCTCTCTCACTCTCTCGCTTCCTCTTTGCCTGTGGTGTTACTTTTGCATTATGTTATTTTGAGGATGGGTTTCCCATTGATACAGTGTGTGTGTTTGGTTTTATTATCCTTGTGGGGACCCGATATGGGGAAGTTCGGACATGTGGGGACAAGGAAAAAGGCTATTTTAGGCTCAGGGGTTACGTTTAGGGTTACAATTAGGGTTAGTGGGTTGAGGTTAAGGCTTAGGGTTATGTCTTAGGGTTATGGCTTAGGGTTATGGCTTAGGGTTATGGCTTAGGGTTATGGCTTGGGGTTATGGCTTAGGGTTATGGCTTAGAGAAAATAGGATTTTGAATGGGAATCAATTGTTTGGTCCGCACACAGATAGTAAAACAAACGTGTCTGTGTGTGTGTCTCCAGGTGTGTTATGGCTATCGGTGATATCTGAGTTCACTTACATCGGTCTATTGGGAATGGGCTTTCTGTTGATGTGGTTGGAGTTGTTGTGTTCCCATAAGGAGATACACGCTCTCAAAATCAATGCCTATGCTGCCATCTGCACCGTACTGTCAGGTAATGCCTCTACTCCTTCACTTTCCCTCCCTCCCTCCCTCCCTCCCTCCCTCCCTCCCTCCCTCCCTCCCTCCCTCCCTCCCTCCCTCCCTCCCTCCCTCCCTCCCTCCCTCCCTCCCTCCCTCCCTCCCTCCCTCCCTCCCCTCCCACCCTCCCTCCCTCCCTCCCTCCCTCCCTCCCTCCCCTGTCTTTACTGTATGAAGCACTTCTCTTGTTCATATCCTTCTTTCCATCTCCAGACTTCACCTCTTTATCTCGGTCTGCCTCCCATCCTCTAGCCAAGATGTTCAGTTAAAGAATCAATGAAACAGTAAATCAATGCTTTTCTCTCTCCCCTTCCAGGTCTGATGGGGATGGTGGCCCACATGATGTACACCACAGTGTTCCAGATGACTGTCATCGTTGGCCCTAAAGACTGGAGGCCTCAGACCTGGGACTACGGCTGGTCATTCGCGTGGGTATCCATTCACACTCTTAGTAGTGAATAGTAGGGACACTTCTTTCATAGCCCTCTCTCTCTAATGACCCCTCCGTCTCTCTCTGTGGTCTCTCCTCAGCCTGGCGTGGATCTCCTTCAGCTGTTGTATGGGAGCTGCAGTCTTCACCCTCAACTCTTACACCAAGACCATCATCGAGCTGCGCCACAAACAAAGGCTCCGATTGGAGGAGGCCCGCACCGCCACCCACGCCCCTCCCTACAATGAGGTGGTCCCCGGGAGCGGCCTCTACTCTGTCAGCGGCCTATTGCAGTGCCCAGACGGGATGATTGACGTGGCGTGGGCGCCTGACGGGACCGTGATGGGGGTGGGGAACGGGGATGTACCAACTCTGGTGTTGGTAGGAGGGTGTGGGCCAGAGGGCTGTGAGGACTGTGAGAGAGAGATGGATGAGATGGAGGAGGCCATGGAGAGGGAAAGAGCTGATTCGCCTTGTTAATAAGTGATGGGTGGGGCTAAAGAGAACAGGGGAGGACTATGGGTAATGTAGTCACTTTACAGGTACTGTATATGCACCTTGAGCTCTCAAGATGGAAAGAGTAAGACCGAAAAATAGTGAGACTGTGAAAGTGGGAGGGGAATAGTTCTGACATAAGATATGAGAGAGAAGGAATGCTGATATACTTCTCTTGCACTGCTTGTGGGGCAGAAGCAGAACTTGATGGACATGGGACACAGGAACTGTGTTGGCTGTAAGAGCTACAGTATCCCCTCTTTGACATTGAACAGAGATCAATCACCTTGACATACATGGTTCGGGCTAACACTCCTCACATTGTCATTCATTAATACAATAGTGCCTAATGGTAAGGGATTGTTATACAGTATACATGTACACTACCGTTCTAAAGTTTGGGGTCACTTAGAAATGTCCTTGTTTTTGAAAGTAAAGCAATTTAGGTGTTCTGAGAAATTAAGGCTATTCCATGTGAAAAATTACCACGAAACTGAAGATCTCGTACAACGCTGTATACTACTCCCTTCACAGAACAGCGCAAACTGGCTCTAACCAGAATAGAAAGAGGAGTGGGAGGCCCCGGTGCACAACTGAGCAGGAGGACAAGTACATTTGTGTCTAGTTTGAGAAACAGACACCTCACAAGTCCTCAACTGGCAGCTTCATTAAATAGTACCCGCAAAACACCAGTCTCAACATCAACAGTGAAGAGGCGACTCCGGGATGCTGACCTTCTAGGCAGAGTTGCAAAGAAAAAGCCATATCTCAGACTGGCCAATAAAAATAAAAGATTAAGATGGGCAAAAGAACACAGACACTGGACAGAGGAACTCTGCCAAGAAGGCCAGCATCCCGGAGTCGCCTCTTCACGGTTGACATTGAGACGGGTGTTTTGCAGGTACTACTTAATGAAGGTTCCAGCTGTAATAGTCATTTACAACATTAACAATGTATACACTGTATTTCTGATCAATTTTATGTTATCTTAATGGACAACAAAATGAGCTTTTCTTTCAAAAACAAGGGCATTTCTAAGTGACCCCAAACTTTTGAAGAGTAGCGTACGTAAATGTATCCATGTTAGAAATAGTTTTACCATAAGTATCCAATACTTTCTGACCTTTGTAAATCATGCTTTCACTTCGTCTGAATGTGTCGCATTCTGAATCAGTAAAATAAACAATCATCTCTGTGTCTATCTGAAGTGGAACGGATGTTATTCATGCAGTCTCAGCCCTGCTCCCCCTCCTCTTCTATAGGAAACATCGACCATATCTGCATTTCTCTATCTCTCTGTGGTATCTCTACTGTAAATATCTCTATTTCTCTATCTCTCTGTGGTATCTCTACTGTAGATCTATCTATCTCTCTGTGGTATCTCTACTGTAGATCTCTCTATCTGTCTGTGGTAGCTCGACTGTAGATCTCTCTATCTCTCTGTGGTATCTACTGTAAATCTCTCTATTTCTCTATCTATCTGTGGTAGCTCTACTGTAGACATCTCTGTATTTCTCTATCTCTCTGTGGTAGCTCTACTGTAGATATCTCTGTATTTCTGTGGTAGCTCTACTGTAGACATCTCTGTATTTCTATCTCTCTGTGGTAGCTCTACTGTAGATATCTCTGCATTTCTCTATATCTCTGTAGTAGCTCTACTGTAGATATCTCTGTATTTCTCTATCTCTCTGTGGTAGCTCTACTGTAGATATCTCTGTATTTCTCTATCTCTCTGTGGTAGCTCTACTGTAGATATCTCTGTATTTCTCTATCTCTCTGTGGTAGCTCTACTGTAGATATCTCTGTATTTCTCTATCTCTCTGTGGTAGCTCTACTGTAGATATCTCTGTATTTCTCTATCTCTCTGTGGTAGCTCTACTGTAGACATCTCTGTATTTCTCTATCTCTCTGTGGTAGCTCTACTGTAGATATCTCTGTATTTCTCTATCTCTCTGGTGTAGCTCTACTGCAGATCTCGCTGTATTTCTCTATCTCTCTGTGGTAGCTCTACTGTAGATATATCTGTATTTCTGCTGTAGCTCTACTGTAGATATCTCTGTATTTCTCTATCTCTCTGTGGTAGCTCTACTGTAGATATCTCTGTATTTCTCTATCTCTCTGTGGTAGCTCTACTGTAGATATCTCTGTATTTCTCTATCTCTCTGTGGTAGCTCTACTGTAGATATCTCTGTATTTCTCTATCTCTCTGTGGTAGCTCTACTGTAGATATCTCTGTATTTCTCTATCTCTCTGTTGTAGCTCTACTGCAGATCTCGCTGTATTTCTTTATCAGTGTAGATGAAGGGGCAGAGACAAGTTAAATAATATTGTTTAAGCCTTGAGACATGGATTGTGTAAGTGTGCCATTCAGAGGGTGAATGGGCAAGACAAAATATTTAAGTGCCTTTGAACTGGGGTTGGTAGTAGGTGCCAGATGCACCGGTTTATATCAAGAACTGCTGGGGTTGGTCCACCACCCAAAGGACATCCAGCCAACTTGACACAACTGTGGGAGGCATTCGAGTCAACATGAGCCAGCATCAATGTGGAGCACTTTCAAAACCTTGTCGACTCAATATTAGGGGCTGACCACCACTATGTGTGTAAAACACTGTAAATGAGCTATTAGTTAATCAATACACAAGCATAAGAGGACACAAGGCAGATAATTCCCCTGCAGCCAGACAGAGACAAATAAGAGAGAGATGGAACGAGAGATAGGGATGCAAAGATTACAGAGAATTTTCTTCTGTCTGCTTTCTGATGTTGGACAGCAGATTATGACAGTAATCCCGAGTTGGAGAGGAGGGAACGACTGAGGAGGGAAGGGAGGAGTAAGGAGGGAGGAGGATGTGGCGGACAAGAAATGGCCTTGGAAATAAACATAGGAACATGGACACAACTTTGCACACGCAGGCATGCATAATACATTATAATACACACACAGCACATATTTTCATGGTGTCAGAAAATCTGGGATTATCTGACCATATGATCAAAAACATAAGACCCTTGTCCTTTGTGAATCACATATTTGAATACATGAAGTCACTGTTTGGACAATAGGAACCGTATAGAAACCCTACTATTCTTACTGAAAACAGACCTTTTTTAGGTCACAGACTAATTTGTGGGACATCACGGACACACACACACACACACACACACACACACACACACACACACACACACACACACACACACACACACACACACACACACACACACACACACACACACACACACACACACACACACAAAATGATTTGCAATACACAGAATTTATGAGAAAAGCTTTAATCCACCATATGCAGCATATAACTCTGATTAAAACAAAAAGACAATTGCAGGATCAAATCTAAAAGCCACCATCACAACCATGCAAATTCCTAATGGAGAAAAAGGTTTGTTATTCTACAGATTTTCAATTTCTTTTCCCAAATACCTGTGTCCAAACTGTTACCATTTATCACATTTGCACATTTCAAGTTTTCCATCTACAGAAACACCATTTAGAACTTCTTAGAATAATGAAATGTATAGACTGAGCAATGGTTA
Source organism: Oncorhynchus keta (assembly GCF_023373465.1). Taxonomy (NCBI): domain Eukaryota; kingdom Metazoa; phylum Chordata; class Actinopteri; order Salmoniformes; family Salmonidae; genus Oncorhynchus; species Oncorhynchus keta. Next base: position 76,553,512 of record NC_068454.1, read on the forward strand.
CCAAATGATCCAGTCCATGAGTATTCAGGACACTGCAAAACACTAGACCACCATTACTTTTTCACAATCATCTCACAGTACCAAAAAGCTATTGTATCTTCAATTGGATAGGAAAACAGCATTTAGCAGGGATGTTGTATCAATATACAAACAAATAAATATACTTGTGCCTCAATGTTTTCTGTCGTGTTTATATTGAAACCCCACCTCTTTAAGGAATACCTAGGATAGGATAAGTAATCCTTCTCACCCCCTAAAAGATTTAGATGCACTATTGTAAAGTGGCTGTTCCACTGGATGTCATAAGGTGAATGCACCAATTTGTAAGTCGCTCTGGATAAGAGCGTCTGCTAAATGACTTAAATGTAAATGTAAATCAAACACTAATTACAATAGTGGCCATCTACCTTCATATTTATCACATCTACCTTCATAAAACAGCCTCAATCCAATAGACATACATGCACAGACAGACATGTATACTATAACCAACATAAACCCCTACTTTCTTAGAAGGTACAGTGAAGACAATTAAGACACCGCCATACAAGAGTATTTACACAGAAGAGAAAGACAGAACATTAGAATACAATGACAAAGAGGAGGAGAGGAAGAAATAGCGTGTGAAGGAGAAAGAGGGAAAGAAGAAGGGAGGACTAGTCACTGATGGGTTCGTAGTGGATGAGACGCATGGCGTTTTCGTTCTCGGTCACCCCCTTGATGAACTCTCCCTCTGCCAATCGGTCTGAGAGGGAGACAGAGAGAGAAATAAATCAATAAATAAAGGGAGACACTCAGAGAGAAAGACAGAGACAGAGAGAAGTTGTAAAATAATTTGTGTTTGACTCCTGAGTGGCACAGCAGTTCCTGGTTCACTACAGTCCCTGGTTCGAATCCAGGCTGTATCACATCCGGTCATGATTGGGAGTCCCATACGGCAGCGCACAAGTGGCCCAGCGTTGTCCGGGTTTGACCGGGGTAGGGGAGGGTTTGGCCCGGGGTAGGGGTGGGTTTGGCCGGGGTAGGGGAGGGTTTGGCCGGGGTAGGGGAGGGTTTGGCCGGGGTAGGGGTGGGTTTGGCCGGGGTAGGGGAGGGTTTGGCCGGGGTAGGGGTGGGTTTGGCCGGGGTAGGGGAGGGTTTGGCCGGGGTAGGGAAGGGTTTGGCCGGGGTAGGGGTGGGTTTGGCCGGGGTAGGGGAGGGTTTGGTCGGGGTAGGGGAGGGTTTGGCCGGGGTAGGGGTGGGTTTGGCCGGGGTAGGGGAGGGTTTGGCCGGGGTAGGGGAGGGTTTGGCCGGGGTAGGCCGTCATTGTAAATAAGAATTGGTTCTTAACTGGCCTAGTTAAATAAAGGTTAAATATTTTTTTTTTTATAAAATAATTTTCCTCAGGGTGACTGCTGTGTACCACACCGTACTGTATATACCATTTGTCAGTAGTTCTTCAACAGTACATACTGTATGTGTACTGTATATACCATCTGTCAGTAGTTCTTCAACAGTACATGCTGTATGTGTACTATATATACCATCTGTCAGTAGTTCTTCAACAGTACATACTGTATGTGTACTGTATATACCATCTGTCAGTAGTTCTTCAACAGTACATGCTGTATGTGTACTGTATATACCATCTGTCAGTAGTTCTTCAACAGTACATACTGTATGTGTACTGTATATACCATCTGTCAGTAGTTCTTCAACAGTACATGCTGTATGTGTACTATATATACCATCTGTCAGTAGTTCTTCAACAGTACATACTGTATGTGTACTGTATATACCATCTGTCAGTAGTTCTTCAACAGTACATACTGTATGTGTACTGTGTATACCATCTGTCAGTAGTTATTCAACAGTACATACTGTATGTGTACTGTATATACCATCTGTCAGTAGTTCTTCAACAGTACACACTGTATGTGTACTGCATATACCATCTGTCAGTAGTTCTTCAACAGTACATACTGTATGTGTACTGTATATACCATCTGTAGTTCTTCAACATTACATTCTGTATGTGTACTGCATATACCATCTGTCAGTAGTTCTTCAACAGTACACACTGTATGTGTACTGCATATACCATCTGTCAGTAGTTCTTCAACAGTACATACTGTATGTGTACTGTATATACCATCTGTCAGTAGTTCTTCAACATTACATACTGTATGTGTACTGCATATACCATCTGTCAGTAGTTCTTCAACAGTACATACTGTATGTTTGCTGAGCAAAGAAAATAATGACATAAAACCTTTCCTCTCATTACCACAACAACGCAAGTCACAACAACCTACTGTGTGTGTGTGTGTGTGTGTGTGTGTGTGTGTGTGTGTGTGTGTGTGTGTGTGTGTGTGTGTGTGTGTGTGTGTGTGTGTGTGTGTGTGTGTGTGTGTGTGTGTGTGTGTGTGTGTGTGTGTGTGTGTGTGTGTGTGTGCGTGCATGCGTTTGTGTGTTTATCTCTTACCGTTGTCTGATTTCTCAAAAAATCCCCACAGTTTGTTGGCTCTCTTCTCTGGTGTATTCTCGTCGGCTGGTAACTTGGGCAGATCTTCCTTGGGGATTAGGTTAAAGATGGCCTGAGAGTGAGAGTGAGAGAGAGAGAGAGAGAGAGAAAGAGAGAGAGAGAAGAAAGAGGTGGTAGAGGGGGAGAGAGAAAGAGAGAGGGAGAAGAAAGAGGGGGTAGGGGGAGGGAGAGAGAAAGAGAGAGGGAGAAGAAAGAGGGGGTAGGGGGAGGGAGAGAGAAAGAGAGAGGGAGAAGAAAGAGGGGGTAGGGGGAGGGAGAAAGAGAGAGAGAAGAAAGAGGGGGTGGGGGAGAGAGAAAAAGACAGAGAAAGAGGGGGTAGGGAGAGAGAGAGAGAGAGAGAGAGAGAGAGAGAGAGAGAGAGAGAGAGAGAGAGAGAGAGAGAGAGAGAGAGATGGTACGGGAACAGATCAAGTAAGATTGCATAGACTTCTTTTACATGATATATATATATACAGTACTAATCAAACATTTGGACACACCTACTCATTCCAGGGTTTTTCTTTATTATTGTAGAATAATAGTGAAGAGATCAAAACTATGAAATAACACATGGAATTATGAAGTAATCAAGAAAGTGTTAAACAAATCTAAATAGATTTTAGATTTTAGATTATTCAAAGTAGCCACCCATCGCCTTGATGACAGCTTTGCACACTCTTGGCATATGTGTCCCAACTTTTGACTGGTACTGTATCTACAAGTTCAGAATACTGTATATGACATATGATCTGCTGACATACATTTACATGTAGTTACAGTTTCATTTAGTTGGTGCCTGCAGCATCCCATCATAGCCTTAACATGGGTCTGTGTGCCAACATTGGTTGGTGCCTTGCAATGCCCAATACATGCTTGTCTGAAGGGAACCCATCTGACCACTAGAGGAACGCATCTGACCACTAGAGGAACCCATTTGACCACGAGAGGAACCCATTTGACCACTAGAGGAACCCATCTGACCACTAGAGGAACCCATCTGACCACTAGAGGAACCCATTTGACCACGAGAGGAACCCATTTGACCACTAGAGGAACCCATCTGACCACTAGAATAACCCATCTGACCACTAGAGGAACCCATCTGACCACTAGAGGAACCCATTTGACCATGAGAGGAACCCATTTGACCACTAGAGGAACCCATCTGACCAATAGAGGAATCCATTTGACCACGAGAGGAACCCATTTGACCACTAGAGGAACCCATCTGACCACTAGAGGAACCCATTTGACCACTAGAGGAACCCATTTGACAACTAGAGGGACCCATTTGACCGCTAGAGGAACCCATCTGACCACTAGAGGAACCCATCTGACCACTAGAGGAACCCATCTGACCACTAGAGGAACCCATTTGACCACTAGAGGAACCCATCTGACCACTAGAGGAACCCATCTGACCACTAGAGGAACCCATCTGACCACTAGAGGAACCCATTTGACCACTAGAGGAACCCATCTGACCACTAGAGGAACCCATTTGACCACTAGAGGAACGCATCTGACCACTAGAGGAACGCATCTGACCACGAGAGGAACCCATTTGACCACTAGAGTAACCCATCTGACCACTAGAGGAACCCATCTGACCACTAGAGGAACCCATCTGACCACTAGAGGAACCCATCTGACCACTAGAGGAACCCATTTGACCACTAGAGGAACCCATCTGACCACTAGAGGAACCCATCTGACCACTAGAGGAACCCATCTGACCACTAGAGGGACCCATTTGACCACTAGAGGAACCCATCTGACCACTAGAGGAACTCATCTGACCACTAGAGGAACCCATCTGACCACTAGAGGAACCCATCTGACCACTAGAGGAACCCATCTGACCACTAGAGGAACCCATTTGACCACTAGAGGAACCCATCTGACCACTAGAGGAACCCATTTGACCACTAGAGTAACCCATCTGACCACTAGAGTAACCCTTCTGACCACTAGAATAACCCATCTGACCACTAGAGGAACCCATTTGACCACTAGAGGAACCCATTTGACAACTAGAGGGACCCATTTGACCACTAGAGGAACCCATCTGACCACTAGAGGAACCCATCTGACCACTAGAGGAACCCATCTGACCACTAGAGGAACCCATTTGACCACTAGAGGAACCCATTTGACCACTAGAGTAACCCATCTGACCACTAGAGGAACCCATCTGACCACTAGAGGAACCCATCTGACCACTAGAGGAACCCATTTGACCACTAGAGGAACGCATTTGACCACTAGAGGAACGCATCTGACCACGAGAGGAACCCATTTGACCACTAGAGTAACCCATCTGACAACTAGAGTAACCCTTCTGACCACTAGAATAACCCATCTGACCACTAGAGTAACCCATCTGACCACTAGAATAACCCATCTGACCACTAGAATAACCCATCTGACCACTAGAATAACCCATCTGACCACTAGAGTAACCCATCTGACCACTAGAATAACCCATCTGACCACTAGAGTAACCCATCTGACCACTAGAATAACCCATCTGACCACTAGAGTAACCCACCTGACCACTAGAATAACCCATCTGACCACTAGAGTAACCCATCTGACCACTAGAATAACCCATCTGACCACTATAGTAACCCATCTGACCACTAGAATAACCCATCTGACCACTAGAGGAACCCATCTGACCACTAGAATAACCCATCTGACCACTAGAGGAACCCATCTGACCACTAGAATAACCCATCTGACCACTAGAATAACCCATCTGACCACTAGAGTAACCCATCTGACCACTAGAATAACCCATCTGACCACTAGAGGAACCCATCTGACCACTAGAATAACCCATCTGCCCACTAGAATAACCCATTTGACCACTAGAATAACCCATCTGACCACTAGAGTAACCCATCTGACCACTAGAGTAACCCATCTGACCACTAGAGTAACCCATCTGACCACTAGAATAACCCATCTGACCACTAGAGTAACCCATCTGACCACTAGAGTAACCCATCTGACCACTAGAGGAACCCATCTGACCACTAGAGGGACCCATTTGACAACTCGAGGAACCCATTTGACAACTAGAGGGACCCATTTGACAACTAGAGGGACCATTTGACAACTAGAGGAACCCATTTGACAACTAGAGGGACCCATTTGACAACTAGAGGAACCCATTTCACAACTAGAGGAACCCATTTGACAACTAGAGGGACCCATTTGACCACTAGAGTAACCCATCTGACAACTAGAGGCACCCATCTGACCACTAGAGTAACCCATCTGACCACTAGAATAACCCATCTGCCCACTAGAGTAACCCATCTGACCACTAGAGGAACCCATCTGACCACTAGAGGACCCATCTGACCGCTAGAGGAACCCATCTGACCACTAGAGGAACCCATCTGACCACTAGAGGAACCCATCTGACCACTAGAGGAACCCATCTGACCACTAGAGGAACCCATTTGACCGCTAGAGGAATCCATCTGACCACTAGAGGAACCCATCTGACCACTAGAGGAACCCATCTGACCACTAGAGTAACCCATCTGACCACTAGAGTAACCCATCTGACCACTAGAGGAACCCATCTGACCATGAGAGGAACCCACCTGACCACTAGAGTAACCCATCTGACCACTAGAGTAACCCATCTGACCACTAGAATAACCCATCTGACCACTAGAGGAACCCATTTGACCACTAGAGGAACCCATTTGACCACTAGAGGAACCCATTTGACCACTAGAGGAACCCATTTGACCGCTAGAGGAACCCATTTGACCGCTAGAGGAACCCATTTGACCGCTAGAGGAACCCATTTGACCACTAGAGGAACCCATTTGACCGCTAGAGGAACCCATTTGACCGCTAGAGGAACCCATTTGACCACTCCTGTGTGTCATTGTTTACCAGTTAGCTTGTCTTGTCTTTTCTAATATTCACTTTCACTTACATTATCTTTGGAACTACATCAATTGGCCACATTATATAAAGATTTAATCTACGTTAATTCAGCCTTCATGCTTGGTATGGAATACGTTTCCATGACAATAATTTTTTTTACACAAACTTGTGTTCATAGATTTACACTACATGGCCAAAAGGATGTGGATATCCCTTCAAATTAGTGGATTCGGCTATTTCAGCCGAAGGTGTATAAAATTGAGCACAGAGCCATGCAATCTCTATAGACAAACATTGCCAGTAGAATGGCCCGTACTGAAGAGCTCAGTAACTTTCACTGTGGCACCGTCATAGGATACCACCTTTCCAACAGGTCAGTTCGTGAAATTTCTGCCATGTAGAGCTGACCCGGTCAACTGTAAGTGCTGTAAGTGGAAACGTCTAGCAGCAACAAGGGCTCAGTCACACAAGCTCACAGAACGGGACCGCCTAGTGCTGAAGCACATAGCGCGTAAAAAATATTCTGCCCTCAGTTGCAACACTCACTAACAAGTTCACTCACTAACGTTTGTCGGAAGCTTAATGAAATGGGTTTCCATGGCCGAGTAGCCACAAACCAGCCTAAGATCACCATGCGCAATGCCAAACGTCAGCTGGAGTTGTGCACGTGTCCACATACTTTTGTAGTCTATGTAGTGTATTTCTATGTGTCATACAGTGTCATATACTGTAGTAGTAACCGCAGCCCATAGCTCAGTGAAGCCAAGGTAAAAGGCAGTAACTGACTTGAGTGACTGTTGTTACTGCTTTCTGTCCTTGGTTTCACAGTAACTTTTTCCAGTTACTGCAAATATGACCCCCCCATTTTCTCCAAAACACAACACAGTGGAGGCAGGATATTTGTCCAGGTGATAAAGCATGCAGTTACTGCTCTTTTGGTTTGTAGGGCAGGTGATGACACCTGCATAAAGGAATGACTTGCAGTATGTATTACACACATATCATGGGCTATTTGGCCAATCAATTGCTATTTCGAAATTAGGTGATTTTGCAACGACAATCAAAATAAAATAAATCCACTGTAATAACAGATTCTAGACCTATGATGTGAATTATTCTCTATAAAGTCAATAGTCAATCAGGGGCCATCTGAGTGTAACTTTAGAGTCAGGCCTTAAAGCTGTGACCCACATAGAGACAGGAACCACTCATCTCTCACACTTAAAACACCCAGATTAACGTGGATTATCTCCAAGACCCAGGCCATAAGGCCAAACACTGAGATGTCCTCCTCCTTTTCCCCTCCCTCCCTCCCTCCCTCCCTCCCTCCCTCCCTCCCTCCCTCCCTCCCTCCCTCCCTCCCTCCCTCCCTCCTCTGACCTGTTTGGTTTAGGCTGAGTATTTCCTAAAGTTAATTTAGTGTTTTACCCCCTAGGCCTAATCCTAGATCTGTGCCTAAAGACAACTTTTACCAGATAGGGGTTGGTTTGGCAGGCTATTCAGTACAACCTATATAGTAAAGCCAGTTTCAGACAAACAGAGACAGGCTCATCTCAGGGCAAAGGTACCGGACACTATTTACCTCCACATCCCTCCCACTTTGCCCATGAGCCTGGCCTGCCCGGTCCCTGTCTCTCAGTCTAAACCCACTGCCCGGTCCCTGTCTCTCAGTCTAAACCCACAGCCCGGCCTGCCCGGTCCCTGTCTCTCAGTTTAAACCCACAGCCCGGCCTGCCCGGTCCCTGTCTCTCAGTCTAAACCCACAGCCCGGCCTGCCCGGTCCCTGTCTCTCAGTCTAAACCCACAGCCCGGCCGGCCCGGTCCCTGTCTCTCAGTCTAAACCCACAGCCTGGCCTGTCTCTCAGTCTAAATCCACAGCCCGGCCTGCCCGGTCCCTGTCTCTCAGTCTAAACCCACAGCCTGGCCTGTCTCTCAGTCTAAATCCACAGCCTGACCTGCCCGGTCCCTATCTCTCAGTCTAAACCCACAGCCCGGCCTGCCCGGTCCCTGTCTCTCAGTCTAAACCCACAGCCTGGCCTGCCCGGTCCCTGTCTCTCAGTCTAAACCCACAGCCTGGCCTGTCTCTCAGTCTAAATCCACAGCCCGGCCTGCCCGGTCCCTGTCTCTCAGTCTAAACCCACTGCCTGGCCTGCCCAGTCCCTGTCTCTCAGTCTAAACCCACAGCCTGGCCTGCCCGGTCCCTGTCTCTCAGTCTAAACCCACAGCCCGGCCCCTGTCTCTCAGTCTAAACCCACAGCTTGGCCTGCCCGGTCCCTATCTCTCAGTCTAAACCCACAGCCCGGCCTGCCCGGTCCCTGTCTCTCAGTCTAAACCCACTGCCTGGCCTGCCCAGTCCCTGTCTCTCAGTCTAAACCCACAGCCTGGCCTGCCCGGTCCCTGTCTCTCAGTCTAAACCCACAGCCCGGCCCCTGTCTCTCAGTCTAAACCCACAGCCCGGCCTGCCCGGTCCCTGTCTCTCAGTCTAAACCCACAGCCTGGCCTGCCCGGTCTCGGTCTCTCAGTCTAAACCCACAGCCTGGCCTGCCCGGTCCCTGTCTCTCAGTCTAAACCCACAGCCTGGCCTGCCCGGTCCCTGTCTCTCAGACTAAACCCACAGCCTGGCCTGCCCAGTCCCTGTCTCTCAGTCTAAACCCACAGCCCGGCCTGCCCGGTCCCTGTCTCTCAGTCTAAACCCACAGCCCGGCCTGCCCGGTCCCTGTCTCTCAGTCTAAACCCACAGCCTGGCCTGCCCGGTCCCTGTCTCTCAGTCTAAACCCACAGCCTGGCCTGTCTCTCAGTCTAAATCCACAGCCCGGCCTGCCCGGTCCCTGTCTCTCAGTCTAAACCCACTGCCTGGCCTGCCCGGTCCCTGTCTCTCAGTCTAAACCCACAGCCCGGCCTGCCCGGTCCCTGTCTCTCAGTCTAAACCCACAGCCCGGCCTGCCCGGTCCCTGTCTCTCAGTCTAAACCCACAGCCTGGCCTGCCCGGTCCCTGTCTCTCAGTCTAAACCCACAGCCTGGCCTGTCTCTCAGTCTAAATCCACAGCCCGGCCTGCCCGGTCCCTGTCTCTCAGTCTAAACCCACTGCCTGGCCTGCCCGGTCCCTGTCTCTCAGTCTAAACCCACAGCCCGGCCTGCCCGGTCCCTGTCTCTCAGTCTAAACCCACTGCCTGGCCTGCCCGGTCCCTGTCTCTCAGACTAAACCCACAGCCTGGCCTGCCCGGTCCCTGTCTCTCAGACTAAACCCACAGCCTGGCCTGCCCGGCCCCTGTCTCTCAGTCTAAACCCACAGCCCGGCCTGCCCGGTCCCTGTCTCTCAGTCTAAACCCACAGCCTGGACAGATTTGATGATTAAGATTATTGTTAATTAAGGAACGTCCTGCACAGTTCTCACAGCCACTCCTACACGTCTACTTATCTATCTACAGTCGTGTAGTGGGATGTAAACGGAAGTAAACACGTTTTGTTTTGCACGACAGTTTGTCTACCGTTTGGGGAAAATGCATTGAAAGTATAGAGTTGTTACTTTTTCACAGCGACCGGCTATTTAACCACCTATTTTCCCCCACAACACCCATGTTCACATTTCTGAGCTAATATATGTATCAACACCGAAAGAGATGCCATCACAATATCAACCTCAACCAGACACCTCTGAAAACTATAGTCTCCATGTGTTACGTTGGTTGACTCTGCCCTAAAGGTTGCAGCTGGGATAGAAAAAGGCTGATAGAAATGACACTTGGTCTTGGCCAGTGTTGCTCAACATTGATCTTGGGCCAGGGCACCCACTAGGTATGCTGGATTTCACTCCAGCTCGTCATCACATCACTTGTGTGAACACAGCCCATGTTGTCTAGAACAGGGTTTCTCAACTTAACCCCCTGTATGCAGTTGATTTTTTTAAAAAAATACTCTCAAGAACCCTGTTCTAGACAACATGGGCTGTGTTCACACAGGCAGCCCAATTATAACCTTTTTTTACACTAATTGGTCTTTTGACCAATCACATCAGATCTTTTCACAGCAGATCTTTTTCAGAGCTGATCTGATTGGTCAACAGACCAATTAGTGGAAAAATATCAGAATTGGGCCGCCTGTCTAAACGCAGCCATAATTAGTGATGTGTGTTACTTAGTTAGTTGATTATCTACATACTACATACTTTAGGCCCTGAATAAGCACAGAAGCATGGGGACCACAGTCATTAATCTTGTGGATTATCAGGAAGGATTGGGTGGCTGAAATGGGCAAGAGCTCCACATTAGCTAATTGATGATTAGGACTGAGACGCAGGAAGTTGGCGGCACCTTAATTGGGGAGGACTGGCTCGTTGTAATGGCTGGAGCAGACTGGATGGAATGGTATCAAATACATCAAACACATGATGGTTTCCATGTTGATGGTGCCATTCCATTAACTCATTTCCAGCCACCCCCACCTACATGTACAGATGACCTCGACTAACCTGTACCCTGCACATTGACTCTGTACCGGTACCCCCTGTATATAGCCTCGTTATTGTTATTTTATTGTCAATTATTATTATCAATTTATTTGGTAAATATTTTCTTAACTCTTTCTTGAACTGCATTGTTGATCAAGGGCTTGTAAGTAAGCCTTTCACAGCCTTTCACCTGTTGTATTCGGCGCATGTGACAATCAAAGTTTGATTTGATTATTATGAGCTGTCCTCCCCTCCGCAGCCTCCAATGGAACCTACATACCGAGGAAAATAAGGTCACTTTTGACCACAGACTGACTTCTGATGATATTCAATATATAGACAGGACCTACATTTAAGAAAAGCTATATTCCCAGAAGTCCATCATTTGTTCTCCTAAAAAACTGTATGGCTTGTTTTCTTTTGTCAGTTTGGAGGTGACCCATTATTCCCATGCCACATACTGTAAATAGTAGAAAAACCTTTGTATGCCTATATCCACAATTTCCCCTTGTCCCATCTTCAAAATGATCATCACCATCATTGATTGTTGTTGTAAGAAGGTTCTCCTACCCAGTGGTTCCGGTTTGGATATCTTCTCTTGCACCTTAATAGTTCAAGGTTCTAATCCTTCCTGGATCTCTCACCTGGCAGATGACTTCCACTTCTGTCTTGGTGATGTATCCGTTCTTGTCCACGTCGAACAGTGAGAAGGCCCACTCCAGCTTCCTCGTCGTCTTCCCACTGGAGGTCATGTGCAGTGCAATGATGTATTCCTTGAAGTCCAGAGTGCCGTCCTCGTTGGTGTCGAATGAACGGAACACATGCTGAGCGTAGGTCTTGGCTTCGCTATCGGGGAAGAAGCGCGCGTAGATCGTCTCGAACTCCTCTGGCGAGATGCGTCCGGTGGGACACTGCTTCTGGAAGTTCTCGTACCACTGGCACAACTCGTTCTCCGTGAACTTGGTGTTGAGCTTCAGGTCCTCCAGGATCTCCTTGGAAATAGCACTGCTCTTGGCGTTCCCCATCGTATTAGCCTGTACTTGGATCTCTCGGTTATTGTCGAAGGCTCTCTGAAGTAGTGCCAACAAGCACAATCAGATCTCTACAATGACCGAAGTGTTACCCAGTGTACCACTAGGAACCATGCATCAATGAAAGCCTTCAATATCAGGGAGAAAGAACAGACAGGGAGGCAGAGCAAAGAGACATGACCTAGCTGTGTCAGCAGTAGAGAGAGTATGAAGTGATGTGTTAGGGATGGACTGTTGTCATTCTGGTGGGTGACGTAGATAAATAGATGGAGTAGGGAAGGAGGGGGGTGGAATTAGACTGCTACCTTTGGCGACTGGGTTAATTCAGTTAATTCAGGATTTAAGGTGGCTGAGCTTTCCACTCAAATTAACTTTAATTTCCATATTCTCTTTTGCCAAACCATCTCTCTTCTTGTCTGGTCTGTGTGTCGGCCAAGGCCCTGTTATCATTAGAATTTAAATTTCCCAATAAGAGCCAAATCCTAACTTTAAAGACGTGTAGGTAACTCAAACCCAATTTAAACCAATGCAGGATTTACTTGAAAGTACAAGTTAGGTACGAGACGTCAAGTGAGAATTTGTCTTTGCTTGGTTACCACATGACCTAGCCAGGAGAAAGACTGGATCATAGACCCAATACAGACACTGTATAAGATTGTTAGTTGTAACAATGAGTGCTATATTCATCTGTTGAGCAAAAACTTAAGTTTTCTGAACCAGTTTCTAGTCTATTATGTAAAGCAAAAAATAAGTCTCACACTGGTTTCAAGCATCATGGTGGAGGACACAAGTCTGATTGGTCACACTAGTAAATTACTATTCTCTCTTTTAAGACTATTAAAGTAAGCGGTAGTTGATTAAGGTTTTGAGTCTGTATGTTCTAGTAAAGACACTTAAATGGGTTTAGCTAAGCAGGTCCTCCTAATTCTAAACCAGCCATCTGTACAGGCCTTTTATAGGAAGTTTAGCTGCCCCTGAACACTTCTTTCCTTCACCTCTCTGTCTCTGTCCCCTTCCCTCCTTCACCCTGTCTCTGTCCCCATTCCCTCCTTTACCCTGTCTCTGTCCCCTTCCCTCCTTTACCCTCTCTCTGTCCCTTTCCCTCCTTAATGTCTCTATCCCCTTCCCTCCTTAATGTCTCTGTCCCCTTCCCTCCTTCACCCCTCTGTCCCTTTCCCTCCTTAATGTCTCTGTCCCCTTCCCTCCTTCACCCTGTCTCTGTCCCCATTCCCTCCTTTACCCTGTCTCTGTCCCCTTCCCTCACCCCTGTCTGTCCCTTTCCCTCCTTAATGTCTCTGTCCCCTTCCTCCTTCACCCTGTCTCTGTCCCCATTCCCTCCTTACCCTGTCTCTGTCCCCTTCCCTCCTTTACCCTTCTCTGTCCTTTCACCCTTAATGTCTCTGTCCCCTTCCCTCCTTCACCTCTCTGTCTCTGCCTCCTTTCCTCCTTCACCCTGTCTCTGTCCCCCTTTCCTCCTTCACCCTGTCTCTGTCCCCATTCCCTCCTTCACCTCTCTGTCTCTGCCTCCTTTCCTCCTTCACCCTGTCTCTGTCCCCTTCCCTCCTTCACCTCTCTGTCTCTGCCTCCTTTCCTCCTTCACCCTGTCTCTGTCCCCATTCCCTCCTTCACCTCTCTGTCTCTGCCCCCTTCCCTCCTTCACCCTGTCTCTGTCCCCATTCCCTCCTTCACCTCTCTGTCTCTGCCTCCTTTCCTCCTTCACCCTGTCTCTGTCCCCATTCCCTCCTTCACCTCTCTGTCTCTGCCTCCTTTCCTCCTTCACCCTGTCTCTGTCCCCATTCCCTCCTTCACCTCTCTGTCTCTGCCTCCTTCCCTCCTTCACCTCTGTCTCTGTCCCCTTCCCTCCTTCACCTCTCTGTCTCTGCCTCCTTTCCTCCTTCACCCTGTCTCTGTCCCCTTCCCTCCTTCACCTCTCTGTCTCTGCCTCCTTTCCTCCTTCACCCTGTCTCTGTCCCCTTTCCTCCTTCACCCTGTCTCTGTCCCCATTCCCTCCTTCACCCTGTCTCTGTCCCCTTCCCTCCTTCACCCTGTCTCTGTCCCCATTCCCTCCTTTACCCTGTCTCTGTCCCCTTCCCTCCTTCACCCTGTCTCTGTCCCCTTCCCTCCTTCACCCTGTCTCTGTCCCCATTCCCTCCTTTACCCTGTCTCTGTCCCCTTCCCTCCTTCACCTCTCTGTCTCTGTCCCCTTCCCTCCTTCACCCTGTCTCTGTCCCCATTCCCTCCTTTACCCTGTCTCTGTCCCCATTCCCTCCTTTACCCTGTCCCCTTCCCTCCTTCACCCTGTCTCTGTCCCCATTCCCTCCTTTACCCTGTCTCTGTCCCCTTCCCTCCTTTCCCTCTCTCTGTCTCTGTCTCCCTTCCCTCCTTCACCCTGTCTCTGTCCCCATTCCCTCCTTTACCCTGTCTCTGTCCCCTTCCCTCCTTTACCCTGTCTCTTTCCCCATTCCCTCCTTCACCTCTCTGTCTCTGCCTCCTTTCCTCCTTCACCCTGTCTCTGTCCCCATTCCATCCTTTACCCTGTCTCTGTCCCCTTTCCTCCTTCACCCTGTCTCTGTCCCCATTCCCTCCTTTACCCTGTCTCTGTCCCCTTCCCTCCTTCACCCTGTCTCTGTCCCCATTCCCTCCTTTACCCTGTCTCTGTCCCCTTCCCTCCTTCACCCTGTCTCTGTCCCCTTCCCTCCTTCACCCTGTCTCTGTCCCCATTCCCTCCTTTACCCTGTCTCTGTCCCCTTCCCTCCTTCACCCTGTCTCTGTCCCCTTCCCTCCTTCACCCTGTCTCTGTCCCCATTCCCTCCTTTACCCTGTCTCTGTCCCCTTCCCTCCTTCACCTCTCTGTCTCTGTCCCCTTCCCTCCTTCACCCTGTCTCTGTCCCCATTCCCTCCTTTACCCTGTCTCTGTCCCCATTCCCTCCTTTACCCTGTCCCCTTCCCTCCTTCACCCTGTCTCTGTCCCCATTCCCTCCTTTACCCTGTCTCTGTCCCCTTCCCTCCTTTACCCTCTCTCTGTCCCCTTTCCTCCTTAATGTCTCTGTCCCCTTCCCTCCTTCACCCTGTCTCTGTCCCCATTCCCTCCTTTACCCTGTCTCTGTCCCCTTCCCTCCTTTACCCTGTCTCTGTCCCCATTCCCTCCTTTACCCTGTCTCTGTCCCCTTCCCTCCTTCACCCTGTCTCTGTCCCCATTCCCTCCTTTACCCTGTCTCTGTCCCCTTCCCTCCTTCACCCTGTCTCTGTCCCCATTCCCTCCTTTACCCTGTCTCTGTCCCCTTCCCTCCTTCACCCTGTCTCTGTCCCCATTCCCTCCTTTACCCTGTCTCTGTCCCCTTCCCTCCTTCACCCTGTCTCTGTCCCCATTCCCTCCTTTACCCTGTCTCTGTCCCCTTCCCTCCTTCACCCTGTCTCTGTCCCCATTCCCTCCTTTACCCTGTCTCTGTCCCCTTCCCTCCTTCACGTCTCTGTCCCCATTCCCTCCTTACTCTCTCTCTGTCCCCTTCCCTCCTTCACCTCTCTGTCCCTTTCCCTCCTTAATGTCTCTATCCCCTTCCCTCCTTCACCTCTCTGTCCCTTTCCCTCCTTAATGTCTCTATCCCCTTCCCTCCTTCACCCCTCTGTCCCTTTCCCTCCTTAATGTCTCTATCCCCTTCCCTCCTTAATGTCTCTGTCCCCTTCCCTCCTTCACCTCTCTGTCCCTTTCCCTCCTTAATGTCTCTATCCCCTTCCCTCCTTTACCCCTCTGTCCCTTTCCCTCCTTAATGTCTCTATCCCCATTCCCTCCTTCACCCCTCTGTCCCTTTCCCTCCTTAATGTCTCTATCCCCTTCCCTCCTTCACCTCTCTGTCCCTTTCCCTCCTTAATGTCTCTATCCCCTTCCCTCCTTCACCCCTCTGTCCCTTTCCCTCCTTAATGTCTCTGTCCCCTTCCCTCCTTCACCTCTCTGTCCCTTTCCCTCCTTAATGTCTCTGTCTCCTTCCCTCCTTCACCCCTCTGTCTCTGTCCCCTTCCCTCCTTCACCTCTCTGTCCCTTTCACTCCTTAATGTCTCTGTCTCCTTCCCTCCTTCACCGCTCTGTCTCTGTCCTCTTTCCTCCTTCACCTCTCTGTCCCTTTCCTTCCTTAATGTCTCTGTCTCCTTACCTCCTTCACCCCTCTCTCTGTCCTCTTTCCTCCTTTCCATCTGGCCCTTTCGTTCTCTGCTACTCCATCCTATCCATCTCCTCCCTGCTCCTGTCCCCTTCACTTGTTTTATTCTGTCCCCTCATCCTTCTCCTCTGTACCCCTTCATTCCTCTCCTCCACCTTGTCTCCTTCCCTTCTGTCCCCTCTGTCTCCTCCACCTTGTCTCTTTCTCTCCATCCTGCACATTCTTTTTCAGGAAGCTCGGCTCCTAGATATTTATCCTCTCTCTGGCTTGTCTCTCATCATGCCTTTGTTTTGTCTCTACAGCAAGTGTAAACATACAGTACCAGTCAAAAGTTTGGTCACCACTACTCATTCAAGGGTTTTCTTTATTGTTAATATTTCCTACATTGTAGAATAATAGTGAAGACATCAAAACTATGAAATAACGAATATGGAATCATGTAGTAACCAAAAAAGTGTTAAACAAATCAAAATATATCTTAGATTCTAGATTCTTCAAAGTAGCCACGCTTTGCATTCTCTCAACCAGTTTCACCTGAAATGCTTTTCCAACAGTATTGAAGGAGTTCCCACATATGCTGAGCACTTGTTGGCTGCTTTTCCTTCACTCTGTGGTCCAACTCATCGCAAATCATCTCAATTGGGTTGAGGTCGGGTGATTGTGGAGGCCAGGTCATCTGATGTAGCACTCCATGATTCTCCTTCTTGGTTAAATAGCCTTTACACAGCCTGGAGGTGTGTTGGGTCATTATCCTGTTGAAAAACAAATGATAGTCCCACTAAGCGCAAATCAGATGCGATGGCGTATCGCTGTGGAATGCTGTGGTAGCCATGCTGGTTAACTTCTTGCGTCGAGCAATCCCGTATCCGGGAGCGTAATCATAGCCTCAAGCTCATTACCATAACGCAATGTTAACTATTCATGAAAATCGCAAATGAAATTAAAGAAATATATTCACTCACAAGCTTAGCCTTTTGTTAACAACACTGTCATCTCAGATTTTCAAAATATGCTTTTCAACCATAGCTACACAAGCATTTGTGTAAGAGTATTGATAGCTAGCATAGCATTAAGCCTAGCATTCAGCATGCAACATTTTCACAAAAACAAGAAAAGCATTCAAATAAAATAATTTACCTTTGAAGAACTTCAGATGTTTTCAATGAGGAGACTCAGTTACTTGGGGAAATGTTGGGGTTAATTTGGTTCAAATCTTCCTAGAAGTCAGAAAAACATGACGTGGTACATGCCAAAATTGGGATTTTCATTATTATTGAAATTTTCACCATAGTTGAATTTAGTTACAGCAGTATGTAACCCAACTGTTGAGTGTTTTTATCAAAATGTACACACAATGTCACAAAGACATAAAATGCATTCGTAGAACAACCTTTTACATATTTGGGTTGGGACGATCCAGAATTGCATCAATAATCACAAAGGTTGGTAAAATAACAGTATGCAGGAGATAACATTTGTTATTTTGATGTGGATGTGTGAGTTGACAATGTTTGTTCCTCATATGCCTATACTGTAGGCCATCTATAACCATCCCTCTTCCTCCTGTCCTAATTTGCCCTTACATCTGATTCTTACCTGTTCCTATCTAACTCTGTCAAAAGAGGATTTTCTCTTCTCTATAAATATACCCAGTGGGCTTGTTCATTGGATTACCACTGCCCCGCCCTGCTCCAGTCTGAGCCAATTACCATCACCCCCATCACTCAGAGAATTACTACCCCTCCCCTCCTCACAAAAACAATCCCTGGCCTTTGAGCTGTATTCTCTGAGCTCCTCCAGATAGAAGTTGCCCACAGGCCCAGTGTTAGATTCCTAACCTGGACATACCCACAGGCCCAGTGTTAGATTCCTAACCTGGACATACCCACAGGCCCACTGTTAGATTCCTGACCTTGACATACCCACAGGCCCAGTGTTAGATTCCTGACCTGGACATACCCACAGGCCCAGTGTTAGATTCCTGACCTTGACATACCCACAGGCCCAGTGTTAGATTCTGACCTGGACATACCCACAGGCCCGGTGTAGGTTCCTAACCTGGACATACCCACAGGCCCACTGTTAGATTCCTGACCTGGACATACCCACAGGCCCAGTGTTAGATTCCTGACCTGGACATACCCACAGGCCCAGTGTTAGGTTCCTAACCTGGACATACCCACAGGCCCACTGTTAGCTGACCTGGACATACCCACAGGCCCAGTGTTAGATTCCTAACCTGGACATACCCACAGGCCCAGTGTTAGATTCCTAACCTGGACATACCCACAGGCCCACTGTTAGATTCCTGACCTGGACATACCCACAGGCCCACTGTTAGATTCCTGACCTGGACATACCCACAGGCCCACTGTTAGATTCCTAACCTGGACATACCCACAGGCCCACTGTTAGATTCCTGACCTGGACATACCCACAGGCCCACTGTTAGATTCCTAATCTGGACATACCCACAGGCCCAGTGTTAGATTCCTGACCTGGACATACCCACAGGCCCAGTGTTAGATTCCTGACCTGGACATACCCACAGGCCCAGTGTTAGATTCCTGACCTGGACATACCCACTTTTTGTGAAAGTAAAGTAATCTGCTGTAACTAACAGTTACAGTAACAGCTCTAATGCTGAATTTTCACCTCAACCTACAGAATCAAAGAGAGCAGAATCAACAACATCTGGGTCATCAAGACAGTTGCTTTGTGAGAACATGTTAACCATAGAAAGGTGTTAACCCATGTTCACAGTAACCATTGTTATGTAAACAAAGGCTGAAAAGTATCAGTGGCCAGGCCTTGGCCCCAAGTCAGAGCAGGACCGTCGATGCCATGGCCCAGTGAGACACAGGTACAGGTCCGTGGAGATAGAATCATACAAGTCTGAGCCCTTTGGGTTAAACACTGAGGGAAATCTCAGGTGGAAACATAGCATTATTATATGTGCTTCATGGCTTCAGATCAATATTGGCACATTTCTGGGAATGTCAGAGTTTGTTCGTAAACAGTCGTATTAGCTACCATGCCAGGAAACCCCTGCGTTACACAAGCAGTTAATTGAGTCAACGTGTGAGTACGTCTGTCCGTCTGTCTGTGGTAGGGATGTCTTCTGGTCTTCAGATAGACGGGAGCCTCATTCTGTGGCCTGGGAAGAGGATCATCCTGGGTTCTTACTGACACATATAGGTAATACGGCTGAACCCCTGTTACCTCTCCATCTGTGTCACAGGTCTGCATTGGCCAATAACAACATTCAGGCCGTTTATTTTTCCTGACTGTAGCAAACCGCAAGAAGCAGTACACTGTAAAGCATATTCCATACAACTACTGTACTTATAAAGTCTCATTGCCTCAGGGTCAAAGTAAACAGCTATAAACCTAAAAATATGGTGGAAAAAAGGGGTGGAAAAAAAGAGTTCTGAGGCTTTTTATGAACATACTCAAATTCACCATTGCTAATGTGATCTATTTTCAGAAGAATAGCGCAGAAAGGGCACTTAAAGAGAGTAAGTGATATTGGAAACAAGGACAGGGAAACCTTTTAAGAACTAGAAAAAACAAACTCTAGGTCTACCCAAACAATGCCTTGGTGGGACCCGACCCAAACCTTCAGAGAGAGAGAGGGAACGATGGAGAGAAAAGGGAAGGGGTCCTAGATAAATACCAGTTAATGGGTCATAATGAGGCTTAATGACAGACGAGACCTTCCTACTGAATATAGAGAACAGCAGAAACAAACAAATGATAACAACAATCATAACAGCTATGTCCGCCTCCGCCTTTGTAGGCGTCACATGATAAAGGTGACAAGCAATGAGTCGTCTGCTCCCATTTCTTGAGAATCTCCCCACAGAGAAAGTCAACACAGTTTGGCCTTTACTGAAGATGACAAAACACATACATTTGGGCTCTTGAGCAATTGAATGATTTTCATGAATGTAAAGGACGTCCATAGACCAACATTTTACACATCAACCAATGTGCTCTTTGGTCCAATATTGATAGGAAGCCAATAAGGTGAATATTTATTTTATCTCAAATTAAATAGTTTTCTTTCTCTTTAAAAACAGTGTTTTTTTCTTTCTCTTTATTTAATGCTTGAGTTAAAGCTCCAGAGTCATGTAATATTGATTAGAGTCTTCTATAGCCTGATTTAAACACTGTAAAGACAAATACATCTATATGAAGATATCCTGAAGCAATAAAGAAAAGATCCTCGCATTACATAAACAAGAGTGATCTTGTCTATGTAATATATTGGTTTGTTACTGGTTGTTGTCACTGATCAATTTCATTATATTGCATCACGATCATATCATTCAAAAGGAAAAACTATACTGCAGAGGAGATGAACACCTCCATCCATGTGCTTTAACAGACTACTTTGTGGCACAGGACTGGACATAAGACTGGACATAAGACTGGACATAAGACAGGACACAGGACACAAAGCCAAGAGAGCACCAAAACAAAGAGAAACGTACAAAAGGAGTAACAATACGAAAGAGACATCTAAAAGATAACAACAAAGATGGAGACCCTGGATCCCTCCGCTCTCGCAGGTACCACCTCCGCTGTGACCTATGACTCCAAATCAGAGATGGTGACCCTACCAGGAGGGGTTGTCTCTGTGCTAAATGCTTAAATGTAAAGGCATCAATGTGATAACATCTACTCTGCGTCTCACAATAGCACGGTTGGTTGGAACCAATTATCTCAAATTTGGACTCATCAATCCAAAGGACAGATTTCCACCTGTCTAATATCCATTTGTCACGGTCATCATAATGAGGAGACCAAGGCGCAGCGTGGTAAGCGTACATAACTTATTTAATGAAAGAACGAACACTATACAAACTATACAAAACAACATAACAAACCGTGAAGCCATATGACTAGTGCAAACAGGCAACTAAACATAGAATTACAACCCATAAAATACCCAAGGAATATGGCTACCTAAATATGGTCCCCAATCAGAGACAACGATAAACAGCTGCCTCTGATTGAGAACCAATCTAGGCAACCATAGACATATAAACACCTAGACTAGAAAACCCCCTAGACAATACAAAAACTAAACAAACCACCCTTGTCACACCCTGACCTAACCAAAATAATAAAGAAAACAAATAATATATAATAATATATGCCATTTAGCAGACGCTTTTATCCAAAGCGACTTACAGTCATGTGTGCATACATTCTACGTATGGGTGGTCCCGGGAATCGAACCCACTACCCTAACAAAGATAACTAAGGTCAGGGCGTGACACCATTGCTCATGTTTCAAGCAAGTCTCTTCTTATTATTGGTGTCCTTTACCAGTGGTATCTTTGCAGCAATTCGACCATGAAGGCCTGATTCATACAGTCTCCTCTGAACAGTTGTTGTTGAAATGTGTTACGTGAACTCTATGAGTCATTTATTTGGGCTACAATATCTGAGTCTGGTAACTCTAATGAACTTATCCTCCACAGCAGAGGTAACTCTGTGTCTTCCTTTCCTGTGGTGGTCCTCAGAGCCACTTTCATCATAGCGCTGAAGGTCTTTGCGACTGCACTTGAAGAAACTTCTTGAAAGTGCTTGAAATTTTCCAGATTGACCATCATGTCTTAAAAGTAATGATTGACTGTAATTTCTCTTTGCTTATTTGAACTGTTCTTGCCATAATATGGACTTGGTCTTTTACCAAATAGGGCTACCTTCTGTATACCACCCATACCTTGTCACAACACAACTGATTGGCTCAAACGCATTAATAAGGGAAAACAAATCCACAAATGAACTTTTAACAATGCACACATGTTAATTGAAATGCATTCCAGTTGACTACTTCATCAAGCTGGTTGAGAGAATGCCAATAGTGTACAAAGCTGTCATCAAGGCAAAGGGTGGCATCTTTGAACAATCTGAAATATAAAAATAATTCTCACACTTGTTTGGTTACTACATTATTCCATATGTGTTATTTCATAGTTTTGATGTCTTCACTATTATTCTAGAATGGAGAAAATAGCTAAAGTAAAGTAAAACCCTTGAATGAGTAGGTGTGTCCAAACTTTTGACTGGTATTGTATATATAAAGTGGGTAAATTAGTATGTAACATTATTAAAGTGACTACTGTCCAATGACCCTATGTACATAGGGCAGCTAGAACAGTGACTAAAGTTCAGGGCAGGGTGCTTGGCAGAGGCCGGCTAGTGGTGGTTATTTAACAGTCTGATGGCCTGGAGATAGAAGCTGTTTCTCAGTCTCTCGGTCCCAGCTTTGTGGACGGTGCAATTGCAGTACCAGGCGGTGATACAGTCCGACGGCATGCTCTCAATGGTGCATCTGTAGTTTGTGAGGGTCTAATAGGCCAAAGACAAATTTCTTCAGCCTCCTGAAGTTGAAGAGGAGTTGTTGCGACTTCTTCAGTACGTTGTCTGTCTGAAGGGACCGTTTCAGGTTGTCTGTGATGTGTACGCCAAGGAAATTTTGACCCTATCTACTACGGCCCGGTCGATGTGAATGGGGGCGTGCTCTCGCTGCTGTCTCCTGTAGTCTACGATCAGCTCCTTTGTTTTGTTGACGTTATTTTCCTGGCACAACTCTGCCAGGGCTCTCAAATCCTCCCTGTAGGCTGTCTCACCGTTGTTGGTAGTCAAGCCTACCACTGTTGTGTCATCAGAAAAATTGATGATTCAGTTGGAGACGTGCAGGGCCATGCAGTCATGGGTGAACAGGGAGTACAGGAGTGGGCTGAGCACACATTTTATTGGTCACATACACGTGTTTAGCAGATGTTATTGCGGGTGCAGCGAAATGCTTGTTTTTCTAACTCCGAAAGCACAGTAATATCTAACAAGTAATATCTAAACATTTCACAACATGTATCCAACACACACAAATCTAAGTAAAGGAATATAATTAAGAATATATAAATATATGGATGAGCAATGTCAGAGTGGCATTGCCTAAGATACAGTAGAATAGAATACAGTATATACATATGAGATGAGTAATGCAAAATAAGTAAACATTATTAAACTGACTAGTGTTCCATTTATTAAAGTGGAAAGTGATTTCAAGTCTATATACATAGGCAGCAGTCTCTAATGTGCTAGTGATGGCTTTTTAACAGTCTGTTGGCCTTGAGATAGAAGCTGTTTTTCAGTCTCTCATTCCCAGCTTTGATGCACCTGTACTGACCTTGCCTTCTGGATGATTGCGGGTGAACAGGCAGTGGCTCGAGTGGTTGTTGTCCTTGAGGATATTTTTGGCCTTCCTGTGACATCGGGTGCTGTAGGTGTCCTGGAGGGCAGGTAGTTTGCCCCGGGTGATGCGTTGGGCAGACTGTACCACCCTCTGGAGAGTCCTGCGGTTGGGGGCGGTGCATTTGCCATACCAGGTGTCACACCCTGATCTGTTTCACCTGTCCCTGTGAATGTCTCCACCCCTCCCAGGTGTCACTTATTTTCCCCAGTGTACTTATCCCTGTGTTTCCTGTCTCTCTGTGCCAGTTCGTCTTGTATGTTTCCAAGTCAACCAGCGGTTTCCCTGTTCTCCTGCTTTTTGCATTTCTCCCTTTTCTAGTCCTCCCGGTTTTGACCTTTGCCTGCTTCTGGACTTTGTACCCACCTGCCTGACCATTCTGCCTGCCTTGACCACGAGCCTGTCTGCCACTCTGTACCTCGTGGACTCTGATCTGGTTTTGAACTTTTGCCTGTCCACGACCATTCTCTTGCCTACTCCTTTTGGATTAATAAACATTGTAAGACTCCAACCATCTGCCTACTGTGTCTGCATCTGGGTCTCGCCTTGTGTCATGATACCAGGCGGCGATACAGCCTGACAGGATACTCTCAATTGTGCATCTGTAAAAGTTTGTGAGGGTTTTAGGTGCCAAGCCAAAAAAGGTTAAAGCGGCATTGTTGCACCTTCTTCACCACACTGTCTGTGTGGGTGGAATATTTCAGTTTGTCAGTGATTGTGTAGGAACTTGAAGCTTTCCACCTTCTCCACTGCGGTCATGTTGATGTGGATAGGGGGGTGCTCCTTCTGCTATTTCCTGAAGTCCACGATCATCTCCTTTGTTTTGTTGACATTGAGTGGGTGATTATTTCTCTCCGGGAAGAAGGGCAGAGGTGTATGTTTCATGATTAACGACTCATATTGTGATAACATACAGGAACTCAAGTCCTTCTGTTCACCCAACAAGAGCAAGAAAAAGTATGTGAACCCTTTGGAATTACCTGGATTTCTACATAAATTGGTCCAAAAATGTGATCTGCTCTTCCTCTAAGTCACAACAATAGACAAACACAGTGTGCTTAAACGTATAACACACCAATTATTGTGTTTTTCTTGTCCACATTGAATACACAATTTAAACATTCACAGTACAGGTTGGGAAACCTCTAGGCTAGACTTCTCCAAAAGCTAATTGGAGTCAGGAATGAAGTTAACCTGGAGTCTAATCAATGAGACGAGATTGGAGGTGTTGGTTAGAGCAGCCCTGCAATATAAAAACAATCACAAGACGTGAGTTTGCTATTCACATGAAGCATTGCCTGATGTGAACAATGCCTTGAACAAAATCTCAGATTAAGAATCTTTGACTTGCATAAAGCTGGAAAGGGTTACAAAAGTATCTCTAAAAGCCTTGATCTTCATCTGTACACGGTAAGACAAATTGTCTATAAATGGAGAAAGTTCAGCACTGCTACTCTCCCTAGGAGTGGCCGTCCTGCAAAGTCGACTGCAAGAGCACAGCACAGAATGCTCAATGAGGTTAAGAAGAATCCTAGAGTGTCAGCGAAAGACTTACAGAAATCTCTGGAACATGCTAACATCTCTGTTGACGAGTCTACGATACGTAAAATACAAAACAAGAATGGTGTTCATGTGTGGATACCCGGGAAGAAGACACTGCTGTCCAAAAACATTGCTGCACGTCTGAAGTTCGCAAAAGAGTATTCAGATGTTCCACAGCACAACTGGCAAAATAGTCTGTGGACAGATGAAACTAAAGTTGAGTTGTTTGAAAGGATCACACAACCCTATGTGTGGAGAAAAAAAGGCACAGCACACTAACATCAAAACCTCATCCCAACAGTAAAATATGGTGGAGGGAGCATCATGGTTTGGGGCTGCTTTACTGCCTCAGGGCCTGGACAGCTTGCTATCATCGACAGAAAAATGAATTCCCATGTTTATCAAGACATTTTGCAGGAGAATGTAAGGCTATCTGTCCTCCAATTGAAGCTCAGCAGAAGTTGGGTGATGCAACAGGACAAAACCAAAACAAATCAACAACAGAATGGCTTCAACAGAAGAAAATACGCCTTCTGGAGTGGCCCAGTAAGTGTCCTGACCTCAACCCGATTGAGATGCTGTGGCATGACCTCGAGCGGTTCACACCAGCCATCCCAAGAATATTGCTGAACTGAAACAGTTTTGTAAAGAGGAATGGTCCAAAATTCCTCCTGACCGTTGCGCAGGTCTGATACACAACTACAGAAAACGTTTGGTTGAGGTTATTGCTGACAAAGGAGGGTCAACCAGTTATTAAATCCAAGGGATCACATACTTTTCCACCCTGCACTGTGAATGTTTACACGGTGTGTTCAGTAAAGACATGAAAACGTATAATTGTTTGTGTGTTATTAGTTTAAGCAGACTGTGTTTGTCTATTGTTGTGACTTAGATGAAGATCAGATCAAATTTTATGACCAATTTATGCAGAAGTCCAGGTACTGGTTTGAGTGTGTCAAGAATTGCAATGCTCAACTGTTTCCTGTGTGTATCAAGCATGGTCCACCACCCAAAGGACACCCAGCCAACTTAACACAAATGTGGGAAGCATTGGAGTCAACATTTATTTTTTTATTTTTTTTATTACACCTTTATTTAACCAGGTAGGCTAGTTGAGAACAAGTTCTCATTTGCAACTGCGACCTGGCCAAGATAAAGCATAGCACTGTGAACAGACAACAACACAGAGTTACACATGGAGTAAACAATTAACAAGTCAATAACACAGTAGAAAAAAAGAGAGTCTATATACATTGTGTGCAAAAGGCATGAAGAGGTAGGCGAATAATTACAATTTTGCAGATTAACACTGGAGTGATAAATGATTAGATGGTCATGTACAGGTAGAGATATTGGTGTGCAAAAGAGCAGAAAAGTAAATAAATATAAACAGTATGGGGAGGAGGTAGGTAAATTGGGTGGGCTATTTACCATAGACTATGTACAGCTGCAGCGATCGGTTAGCTGCTCAGATAGCAGATGTTTGAAGTTGGTGAGAGGGAGGTAAAGTGACTGTTCCACTGGATGTTATAAGGTGAATGCACCAATTTGTAAGTCGCTCTGGATAAGAGCGTCTGCTAAATGACTTAAATGTAAATGTAAATAAAAGTCTCCAACATGGGCCAGCATCCCTGTGGAATGCTTTCAACATTTTAGAGTCCATTCCCCGATCAACTGAGGCTGATCTGAGGGTAAAAGGGGGTGCAACTCAATAGTAGGAAGATGTTCCTAATGTTTTGTACAGTCAGTGTACATACAGATAAAGAGAGAAAGACAAGAAACAAAGACAGATGTGTGTTTGCCTCCCTCTGCTGGAGAATGTACTGTACTCATTCTTCACGCCCTTGCTAGCAATACTCAAAACTAGTTTCATTTTCTATAGTTCATGCGAAGGCTTATGAATTGCCTAACAGTACTGACACCTTTCCTTCACTTCCCCAAACCATTTGTTATTACAGTAGTCACTCATGTTACGCAAAAAGGAAACTGTTCCTGCAATCTCAGCGCATAGTCAGCACGATTTTCTGTAAAAAACACAACTGGATCTGGTTCATATACAGTAGCCTATGGAATGACTGCGTAAAGGAAATTGGATACCTGGCCACGTTTTTGCAAACATCTGCTGGTCTTTGCAGTGTTCCGTTGTTCACATAGTTATACTGTACTTGATTAACCGCTGGGGAAAACAGTCAGTGAAAAAAGGAGTGAAAGGTCATATTACGTGAAACGTTTAGACAGGTATTAGAGAAGGTCACCTGACAACCCTTCAACGTTCCCCTCATCACGTGTCATTGTTCAAGTTAGGAACTTGTTTTTACTCACAAGACCAGCCATGTCCCGCCTCTTTTACACGGCCGTTGGACACTGAGAACAGCCTATCACTCCGATAGGCCAGAATAGGAATTCGGTCAACTGAGTCTAAATTAAACCACATCCCCTTCTTCAAACTCGCTGTAGGAGTAATTGATATCTTCTTCAAAGTAAACGACTGGAATATTACCCGTTTCAACAAATTATATACAAGTTTTGGGAACTAAAGAGACTCAAAGGTGAGTTAACATATAAAAAGACAGAGTGAACGTTTTGGTTCAGTTCTCCCGAACTACAGTAGGCTAAACAGTTGGCTAAATTAAATGAAGGTGATCTCGTAAAATCTATAAGGTGACTGTTGTCAGTCAATGGTTTATTTATACCGCAAACGCCATCATGTTATTGCACTTCAGACCGGCGAGATCGAGTTGGTGTTTATTGCTTAGGCTGCATCGTCGATTATTCTTTGGACGTCCGTCTGTTCCTGTCATTCAATATCGTGTGTGTGTGTGCGCGCGCGCGTGCGTATTTGTAGTACTACAGTACCCAGCAATACGAACGACTTATTCAGCAACAGGTGGTAAATGTTTGTACAGTCTGAATCGTCTTGGAGGACAGCCTGCCTAATAATATGACAGTTACTTTATTTTTATGTTTTTATTTTATTTCATAGTTATTTAACCAGGTAGGCCAGTTGAGAACAAGTTCTCATTTACAACTGCGACCTGGCAAAGATAAAGCAAAGCAGTGCTACACAAACAACACCGAGTTACTCATGGAATAAACAAACATACAGTCAATAATACAATAGATCAAGTATATATACAATGTGTGCAAATGAGGTAGGATAAGGGAGGTAAGGCAATAAATAGGCCATAGTGGTGAAATAATTAGCAATTAAACAGTGGAGTGATAGATGTGCACAAGATGAGTGTGCAAGTAGAGATACTGGGGTGCAAAGGAGCAAAATAAATAACATTTTGGGGATGAGGTAGTTGGATGGGCTATTTACAGATGTATTATGTACAGGTGCAGTGATCTGTGAGCTGCTCTGACAGCTGGTGCTTACAGTTAGTGAGGGAGATATGAGTCTCCAGCTTCAGTCATTTTTTTTTTGCAATTCGTTCCAGACATTGGCAGCGGAGAACTGGAAGGAAAGGTGGCCGAACGAGGAATTGGCTTTGGAGGTGACCAGTGAAATATACCTGCGGGAGCGCATGCTACGGGTGGGTGCTGCTATGGTGACCAGTGTGCAGAGACAAGGCGGGACTTTACCTAGCAATGACTTATAGATGACCTGGAGCCAGTGGGTTTGGCTACGAATATGACGCGAGTGCCAGCCAACGAGAGCATACAGGTCGCAGTGGTGGGTAGTATATGGGGCTTTGGTGACAAAACGGATGGCACTGTGATAGACTGCATCCAATTTGCTGAGTAGAGTGTTGGAGGCTGTTTTGTAAATTACATCGTTGAAGTCGAGGATCGGTAGGATAGTCAGTTTTATGAGGGTATGTTTGGCAGCATGAGTAAAGGAGGCTTTGTTGCGAAATAGGAAGCCAATTCTAGATTTCATTTTGGATTGGAGTTGCTTAATGTGAGTCTGGAAGGAGAGTTTACAGTCTAACCAGACACCTAGGTATTTGTAGTTGTCCACATATTCTAAGTCAGAATGTGGGCAGCGATCTGTTGAAGAGCATACATTTAGTTTTACTTGCATTTAAGAGCAGTTGGAGGCCACGGAAGGAGTGTTGTATGGCATTGAAGCTCGTCTGGAGGTTTGTTAACACAGTGTTCAAAGAGGGGCCAAAGAGGGGCCAGAAGTATATGGTGTTGTCTGCGTAGAGGTGGATCAGAGAATCACCACTTTAGAATCACCACTTTAGAATCACCACTTTAGAATCACCACTTTAGAATCACCACTTTAGAATCACCACTTTAGAATCACCACTTTAAAATAACAATGAACAAGAATTAAACCTCATCAGCGATATACGTATCCAGGATCAAGGCTTGCCAGACATTGGTCTAGGTTACTTGGGATCCACTGCCTGTAGGTGTGAGGCCTAGACCAGTGTAGTGGGTACTGTCATGTGTTTTCATCCCCAATTAGGAGCCTGGTGGTGGCAGGAGGAGGGATCTGTGAGGAGGACAGGTGTGCCTGCTAGTGCAAATCAGGGTGGGAAACACGCAAAGTCGTGTGTGAGAATGAAAAGGAGTAGGCTTACTACCCGTGCATGGGGTCATTTAGCTTAGTAATACTAATGTTAAGTCATTACAATTCTGTATACTGCCAGGTCACTTGTCTAAAGGCACAACCTGTTATTGGTCAGAGCAACAGACATATGTAAAAGTAAACAAGACTCATAGTGTGAATAAAGTAAATGACTCCATACACACTGTAGCACTTCTATGTTTAGAGTTCACATTCTAGCCCTCACAGTGAGAGACAGGAAACAGAACAGAAAGAGAAACAGATGATGGTGGTCTGATTGTTGTAAAGGGGGTTTTACTTCTAAAAATAGTCATGTAGTATGTACCTGCAAGCCTATATTTCCTCAAATGAAAAAAAACAAACCTTTCCACTGACATTGTAGAAATGATTATGATTCTGTTTTTTTCTCTCTCTTTCAGAATGGGCACCAACCCCCCCCCCTGACATCAGCTTCATCTACAGCTAGAGCAGAGGAAGGGGAATAGGGGGGTCATTTACTGTAGAAATGGAGGAAGGACCATGTACAGTGGAGAGATGGATGAAATGGGAGTAGACATGAGTGTGAGAAGTCTAGATAAACTAGGTGGGTAGGTATTTATATATGAGGAAGAAGTGTATTGACAGACACACAGTTCATATACTCATATCAGCTGAGACCCATTAACTTCTAGATAGCGAGGGATGGAGTGTGGAGAGAGTATTCTGTGTGGGTCTGGGGAGCTGGATCTGGACCCTGACATTGTGAGTGAAGAGGCCGGGAAACTGTACTCAGAACTACAGGTAAACACACATCACATCCACCTCTCAACTGCTTTCTGTTCTATCGCCCCTTTCCTGTCTCTCTATCTCCTAGCTGGCTTTTCATTCCTCGGTCTCTTCTCCATCACCACCCACATCTATCTGATGCTACCCCCCATCCCTCTTTCCCTGCTACAGACAGTGATAGAGACCCATGGCGTAGGGGTTGTGGAGTCCCTGGTGCCCATCCTAGTATGGGTCCTGGAGGGTCTGGCCAGCTGCAGAGCCCAGCTCAGAGAGAGGGAGGAGGAGGCCGAAAGAGAGAAAGGAGAGCGAGATGAGCTATTGGAGAGATACCAGAGTGAGAAACAACTGAGGAGAGAGAGCCAGGAGGTGAGAGTGGATGGGTGTGCTTATGGTTTATAATTTTTTAAAATGCAAATGTGATATGGGGTCAGGGTTTGGGTTCTATTCTTTTTCAACTCAGTCAATTCAGGGTGTTGATTAAAATTCATAAATAAAAAGTTTCATAATAGAATTTTAATAAATGTTTGTTTTTTGCTTTTAGCGGTATCTGGAGTTGGATGACCAGAGTGAGCAGGAGCGGAGGATGATGAGGGGAAGAGAGAAGGAGAGAGAGAGGAGGGGAAAAGAACTGGAGAAGAAGGCCAGAGAGCAGGCTGACCAATGTGAGTGTCTGACTGGGTCTGGGTGTCCATCGCTTCCTCCCTCTATCTCCCCCTTTATCTCTCAATTTCAATTCGAAGGGCTTTATTGGCATGGGAAACATATGTTAACATTGCCAAAGCAAGCGAAATAGATAATTAACAAAAGTGAAGTGAACAATCAGAAATGACCGGTAAACCGTACACTCAGAGGTTTCAAAAGAATAAAGACATTTCAAATGTTCTATTATCACTATGTACAGTGTTGTAACAATCTCTATCTATTTCTCTCTCTCTTTATGCTTACCCTCTTCATGTCCGTGTAGATTATTTTATATTCACATCCTTCATTCCCATCCTTTGTGTTACAAACTGAGGATGTTTGATAAGACCATGGCAAGTAGGCTACGGCAGAATCAGACTGGGACCCTGGTCATTGAGACACACTACTGTATGTGATGCTAATTCCTACTGTGTGTTGTTTCTGTGACAGTGGTGGCCTTGGAGGAGCAGAGGGCTGGACTGGGCAGAGAGTTGAACACACTGAAGCACACTCACAACAAGGTCAGACGACAGCATGTTTAGACTGGCGAGGCTGTTTGGGACTCAGCGTCTGTGTACTCTTCTATCAGTAACAACTGCTGTCCATCATTGTGGAAATGTATTTTATTATCCCCGCTGTCCTTCCCTTTTATCCTTCTTTTTCTCTCTCCCTTTTCACATCCTCTCACTCTCTCTCAGTTGGTGCTCAGTTATAAGGATCTGCTGGAGAGGAAAAGGGATCTAGAGAGAGAGGGATCTCCACTAAGGTTAGCCACCACTCAATCCAGTTAATATGACTACAACTACATGGAACGGTATTTAGTCTTTCCATTCTAAAGATATCTCTTTCACTGTGGTTGATTCATTCGATGGTTTCTGATTTTCACTGCATTATGATGTCACAATGAGCCCTGTCTGTCTTTAGTAACCATGTGCGCCCCAAGAATTCACAATCTTCCCAGGGCCAGTCAGAATCCTGTGTTAGCGGGCAGGAGGTACGTTCTCTAGATTTGATAACCTCTGTACTGTCTTGTAGCAGTAGTATTTTTTTTTACGGAAGTTGTCCTTACTGACTCCTCTCTTTTTCCAGCTAACTGATCAAAGGCCAGAAACACCTCCTTGTTCTGTCCTGTTGGAAGAACCGGTAACCAAGGACGATAGGGTGATTGACATTGTCGTAAAGCCAGACAGAGATGCGTCCTTCATCAATGACATCATAAGCTCCACCCCTGAGCTGGCGAAGTTTCATGGCCTTAATGCCAGGTATGTCCTGTATGTGTGCACTTACAGTGCAATATGAACTGGACTGACTTTATTGCATTACCATGAAAGCTTTTCTTTTACACATTCATAACAATAAACCAACTCAGCCACAACTAGTTAACTGTAAATCAGACTACTTCCCTTCACAGGTCTGTCATGGTTCAGAAAGACTTTTGATGGGACATCTCCCCAACACACACTTTACTGTTGCATAAACTGACACTCACTGCCCCCTGCCAATCTTTTCTCTTGTTACCCATGTTCCCTAGCACCCCGGTCCGAGCAGACGCCAAAGAGCCAATCCGAGACAAGACCAGCATGGGGGAAGAAATTAAGGAGGTGGAGGAGAAGGAAGGAGAGAAGGAGGAGGAGGAGGAGGAGAAAAAAGAGGAAGGAGCAAAGCAGGAGAAGGAGGATGCGGAGGAGGATATGGATAGTCTGGAATGGGAGCTGAGGAACACGGAGTCGGTGTTCTCAGAGCTGTCCGAGCTGAGTCAGGAATACATAGAGAGTGTGGACCAGGGGGCCAGTGTCAGAGGTACGGCCATTAGGCAAGGGCACACCTACGCCCCCTGTTTGCAGTGAAACACTGCACTGGTTGTTCACATAAGATGAAACATATGCCCTTTGCTCTCTTAACACATACAACCTTTATTTTACAGCCAGAGGAAGGCTAGGGGGAAAGAGCTGAGGCCGATGGAGGGGGTATCTTAGGCAGTGCTGGGCAGTAGGCACAAGTTAGAGTGGACTGAAGTGTCAATGTCATGAGATCTAGTGTGAGCAATTAAAAGTTAGTTGTTCTGTAAAGGGTTGACTTAGGGTTACGGTATGGGTTAATGCTATTTGTGGTGAGAACGGTTTGTTTTTTCTTGTCTGTGCAGGCAGCACCGATCAGTTTGAGGAGATTCTTTCTCAGTATGAGGAACTGAAACACACCCAGTAAGTCCCCGCGTTTATCCCACCGTTATTATTACCCTACTATGACTAGTCCTGTGTGACTAACTCTGTGTGTAGGGGGCTTACCATTCACTATGCCTCTGTTTCATTTAGATATGTTGACAGAGTGCACATTGGGCCTGAAGTAAAACAGAGCACAACGGGTCCTTTGTTTACTGTATTTACTCACTTTTGCATTCTGTCATTCATTTTCTCTCTCACTCACTCTTACATTATCTACCTCTCCCAGTGAGTTAGTGAATGCGGCCCGGAAAGCACTGATCTCTCGTGTGGAGGAGCTGACCAATGAGAGGTCAGCTCTTAAGGTGGAGGTGACTTCCTGCCAGGAGACTGTCACCCGATTGGCGGGAAGAATGAAGGAGATGGAGGAGGAAACTAAGAGGTACACAACTCTCGTGTCAGGTTGTTGATGTTTGGCAGTATGAGACGAGGTAAACAAACAATATTTGTTAATGTGGTGTGATTCATTGATTGCGTGTGTTTCTGCTTTTATGTAGACTTCGGAAAGAACTGGAAGCAAATCAATCAGATGATGATGTAAGAGGGCTTTCTTTGTGTTGTCTCTTTATATTCTGCTAATAGATTTGTTGTAACTTTTTGTTTTTTCTCTAATGGACTTGTACTCTAACTAGAATGTTAATCTGTTACCCATAGTCCTCTCTGCCCATATCGCTGCGTCGGTTCTCTCGTTCGGAGATGTCCCGTGTTGTCATGGAGAAGAACCAGTATAAGGAGCGTTTGTTTGAGCTGCAGGAGGCTGTGAGACGCAGTCAGACCATTCGGTAACCACACCTGCCTGTATCCCCCATAGAAGTAGACTGACAGAAGGTTTCATAGTCCTGTAGAAAAGGGAGAAGGGAATAACTAATTTCTCTGTCTCACATCAGTCATGCCTTCTTTTCAGGGCCACCCAAGAAGAGAGGATCACTGAGAGAGAGAGGACTAGTGTGTGGAGAAGGTGAGAGTGAGGGAGTGAAGAATCAGGAAGGAAAATACAACTTTTTAATTCGGCAATTATTGCAGTAAAGAAGTCCACAGATACTGTTAACCACTTTCTTCACTTTAAACCTTGAGCTGCTAACAGGCACACAACCACACATATTTGTCCTGGGCCTGGCTCTGACCCCTGACTTCACAACATTTAGCTCAATAGCTGTTCATATTTACCTGTGGCTACACAATCTATAGCCCAAGCACATGACCAGAGTGCCTATGGGGAAGTTATGTGTAAGAGTTATTGTGTTCCTGTGAGGTGGGCAGAGCTTCTGGTCAATTGCAGTCAAATTAACCATCTCTCTGTCCATTCAAGATTCAACCGTTTGTTTGGCCTGAACAAGAACCCCTTGGTTCCGTCTGCTGCTCTAGCACTGACCCTGCCGATGTCCCCCACTCACTCACCAATGGGGTCTCCACGGCAATTGGCTGTCAGTACGACTCAGACAGTGTACGTTGATATGATGATAATGGGATTACATGTCTTTGGAGCTCTTTCCAACTTCTCAAAGTGCTTTACATTGTAAGGTTTGAAGTGAACTCACCTCTACTACCATAGGTTACATTAGTAACTATCATAAAGCAGTACATCTTTTTAAACCACTCTCTCACCCACTGCCCCCTCTTCCCCTCTGTTCTTCCTCTTCCCGCTTCCTCCCAGTGGTGCCTCCCCTGCTGCAGCCCTGTCTCCGCGGGTCAGGAGGAGGGAGCTGTACAGAGACATCCGCTCCCATGTCTGGGGAACCCTGGGAAAACGCCAGGTTCATGGCTGGAGCATGCCGCTGTCTCACACACAGGTGAACATGCATACACACACATACAGTGCCTTCAGAAAGTATTCACACCCCTGGACCTTTCCACATTTTGTTGAGTTACAAAGTGGGATTAAAATAGATTTAACAAATTTTTTGTCAACGATCTACAAACAATAATCTGTAATGTCAACGTGGGAGAGATTATCATATTTGAAACATTTATGGAAAATAAAACACTAATCTATCTTGATTACGTAAATATTCAACCCCTGAGTCAATAGATGTTAGAATCACATTGGGCAGCGATTGCAGCGAGATTATAAATAGTATTTTTGGCTAAGTCTTTAGCTTTGCACACCTGGATTGTACAATATTTGCCCATTTATTATTCTTTTGAAACTTCTTCAAGCTCTGTCAAGTTGGTTGTTGATCATTCCTAGACAGACATTTTAAAGTTTTGGCTTATTTAAGTCATGTAGGTTATTGTGTTTTAGGTTATTGTCCTGCTGAAAGGTGAATTTGTCTCCAAGTGTCTGTTGGAAAGCAGACTGAACCAGGTTTTCCTCTAGGATATTTTTCTGTGCTTAGCTCTATTACATAAATGTTTTTATCCTTAAAAACTCCCTCGTCCTTGCAGATGACAAGCATACCCATAACATGATGCAGCCACCACCATGCTTGAAAATATGA
Source organism: Oncorhynchus keta (assembly GCF_023373465.1). Classification (NCBI taxonomy): domain Eukaryota; kingdom Metazoa; phylum Chordata; class Actinopteri; order Salmoniformes; family Salmonidae; genus Oncorhynchus; species Oncorhynchus keta. The sequence continues at coordinate 76,588,999 of NC_068454.1, forward strand.
CGAGTGGTACTCAGTTATGTGTTGTTTTGGATTTGCCCCAAACATAATGCTTTGTATTCAGAACAAAAAATGAATTTCTTTGCTGCATGTTTTCCAGTATTACTTTAGTTCCTTATAGCAAACAGGATGCATGTTTTCCAGTATTACCTTAGTGCCTTATAGCAAACAGGATGCATGTTTTCCAGTATTACTTTAGTTCCTTATAGCAAACAGGATGCATGTTTTCCAGTATTACCTTAGTGCCTTATAGCAAACAGGATACATGTTTTACAGTATTACTTTAGTGCCTTATAGCAAACAGGATATATGTTTTACAGTATTACTTTAGTGCCTTATAGCAAACAGGATACATGTTTTACAGTATTACCTTAGTGCCTTATAGCAAACAGGATGCATGTTTTACAGTATTACTTTAGTGCCTTATAGCAAACAGGATGCATGTTTTCCAGTATTTCCTTAGTGCCTTATAGCAAACAGGATGCATGTTTTCCAGTATTACCTTAGTGCCTTATAGCAAACAGGATACATGTTTTACAGTATTACTTTAGTGCCTTATAGCAAACAGGATACATGTTTTCCAGTATTACCTTAGTGCCTTATAGCAATCAGGATGCATGTTTTCCAATATTACTTTAGTGCCTTATAGCAAACAGGATACATGTTTTACAGTATTACCTTAGTGCCTTATAGCAAACAGGATACATGTTTTCCAATATTACTTTAGTGCCTTATAGCAAACAGGATACATGTTTTACAGTATTACTTTAGTGCCTTATAGCAAACAGGATACATGTTTTCCAGTATTACTTTAGTGCCTTATAGCAAACAGGATACATGTTTTCCAGTATTACTTTAGTGCCTTATAGCAAACAGGATGCATGTTTTCCAGTATTACCTTAGTGCCTTATAGCAAACAGGATACATGTTTTCCAATATTACTTTAGTGCCTTATAGCAAACAGGATGCATGTTTTCCAGTATTACCTTAGTGCCTTATAGCAAACAGGATGCATGTTTTACAGTATTACCTTAGTGCCTTATAGCAAACAGGATGCATGTTTTACAGTATTACCTTAGTGCCTTATAGCAAACAGGATGCATGTTTTCCAGTATTACCTTAGTGCCTTATAGCAAACAGGATGCATGTTTTACAGTATTACCTTAGTGCCTTATAGCAAACAGGATGCATGTTTTCCAGTATTACCTTAGTGCCTTATAGCAAACAGGATGCATGTTTTACAGTATTACCTTAGTGCCTTATAGCAAACAGGATGCATGTTTTACAGTATTACCTTAGTGCCTTATAGCAAACAGGATGCATGTTTTACAGTATTACCTTAGTGCCTTATAGCAAACAGGATGCATGTTTTACAGTATTACCTTAGTGCCTTATAGCAAACAGGATGCATGTTTTACAGTATTACCTTAGTGCCTTATAGCAAACAGGATGCATGTTTTACAGTATTACCTTAGTGCCTTATAGCAAACAGGATGCATGTTTTACAGTATTACCTTAGTGCCTTATAGCAAACAGGATGCATGTTTTACAGTATTACCTTAGTGCCTTATAGCAAACAGGATGCATGTTTTACAGTATTACTTTAGTGCCTTATAGCAAACAGGATGCATGTTTTCCAGTATTTCCTTAGTGCCTTATAGCAAACAGGATGCATGTTTTCCAGTATTACCTTAGTGCCTTATAGCAAACAGGATACATGTTTTACAGTATTACTTTAGTGCCTTATAGCAAATAGGATACATGTTTTCCAGTATTACCTTAGTGCCTTATAGCAATCAGGATGCATGTTTTCCAGTATTACCTTAGTGCCTTATAGCAATCAGGATGCATGTTTTCCAGTATTACTTTAGTGCCTTATAGCAAACAGGATACATGTTTTCCAATATTACTTTAGTGCCTTATAGCAAACAGGATACATGTTTTACAGTATTACTTTAGTGCCTTATAGCAAACAGGATACATGTTTTCCAGTATTACTTTAGTGCCTTATAGCAAACAGGATACATGTTTTCCAGTATTACTTTAGTGCCTTATAGCAAACAGGATGCATGTTTTCCAGTATTACCTTAGTGCCTTATAGCAAACAGGATACATGTTTTCCAATATTACTTTAGTGCCTTATAGCAAACAGGATGCATGTTTTACAGTATTACCTTAGTGCCTTATAGCAAACAGGATGCATGTTTTACAGTATTACCTTAGTGCCTTATAGCAAACAGGATGCATGTTTTACAGTATTACCTTAGTGCCTTATAGCAAACAGGATGCATGTTTTCCAGTATTACCTTAGTGCCTTATAGCAAACAGGATGCATGTTTTACAGTATTACCTTAGTGCCTTACAGCAAACAGGATGCATGTTTTACAGTATTACCTTAGTGCCTTATAGCAAACAGGATGCATGTTTTACAGTATTACCTTAGTGCCTTATAGCAAACAGGATGCATGTTTTACAGTATTACCTTAGTGCCTTATAGCAAACAGGATGCATGTTTTACAGTATTACCTTAGTGCCTTATAGCAAACAGGATGCATGTTTTCCAGTATTACCTTAGTGCCTTATAGCAAACAGGATGCATGTTTTACAGTATTACGTTAGTGCCTTATAGCAAACAGGATGCATGTTTTCCAGTATTACCTTAGTGCCTTATAGCAAACAGGATGCATGTTTTCCAGTATTACCTTAGTGCCTTATAGCAAACAGAATGCATGTTTTGGACTATTTTTATTCTGCACAGGCTTCCTCATTTCTCTCTGTCATTTAGGTTAGCATTGTGGAGTAACTACAATGTTGTTAATCCATCCTCAATTTTCTCCTATCACAGCCAGTAAATGTTTAAAATCACCATTGGCCCCTGAGCGGTTTCCTTCTTCTCCGGCGACTGAGTTAGGAAGGACGCCTGTCTTTGTAGTGACTGGGTGTATTGATACACCATCCAAAGTGTAATTAATAACTTCTCCATGCTCAGTGGGATGCTCAATGCCTGCTTTTTTTGTTGCATCGGTGCTTAAAATTCACAACTCTACTGAGGGACCTTCCAGAAAACTGTATGTGTGGGGTACAGAGATGGAGTGGTCATTCAAAACAGGAGTGAATCCATGCAAGTTGTGACCTGTTAAGCAACACTTTTACTCCTGAACGTATTTAGGCTTGCCATACCAAAGGGGTTGAATACATATTAACTCAAGACATTTCAGCTTGAAATGTTTTATTTATTTGTATAATTCCACTGTGACATGGGGTATTATGTGTAGATCAGTGACACACACTCTCAATTGAATCCAATTTAAATTCAGGCAGTAACACATCCAAAATGTGGAAAAAGTCAAGGGGTGTGAATACTTTCTGAAGACACTGTAGGTAAACACAATATTTACTTCAGAGGTGAAAATACTCACACAGACTGTGGAAGTAGACACAAACCTTAATCTGGTACATACAGTAGATTGTGTGGGATTATTGCAGGATTCCTCAGAGCCGACCCCTGAGCCCAAAGATGTGCCTGTCCTAGTTCAGCTCAGACTGATGGACCAGAGAGATTCTACAGCCAAGGTAGGCCATACTATTCAGAAACATGTTTACAGTCAGTACTATGGTTCTTAACCCAGACAGTCTTTTCCCAGAAGACAGTCCATAACTTGTGTTTTCTCTCTGTAGCTAAACTGTGCTGTTGCTGTCACACCTGAGATCTCAGGCGAGACAACGGTAAGGTGGTCATTACCGTCAAATTACTAGTTCTAGTCACAGTAGCTACCACTTGCAGTACCATCTAACCACTATTTTCAGGAATAGGGAAACACTGGGCTAGGGGTTGATCTGCCATCTCTCAATAGTAGGCATCACTCCTCTCTCTTCCATCCATTCTGTCAGTGTGCTGTGTGGGTGGTCTCTGGTCCCGCCTCCAGTAGTGATGTCACAGTGATCAACCCTGCACGGTCCAATACGGTGCTGGATCAGTTCAGCCTCCCGCCCACCTCGCCCGCCCTATGCATCTGTGCTGTGCCCCCTACTGGTCAGTGCTATCTATTACTCTCCCGGTAAAAGGTACCCTTAGGCACAGATCTAGGATCAGCTTACCAATTTTAGATTTCTGTAGACTTGTTAACCATAGCCGCCATAATTTCCAAATCATCACTCAACTAGTTATTTCCATTAGCATTGCCAGTGTTTAAAGCATTGTTATCCGCTTACCGTCTCTGTTCTGCTTCTGTGTCATCAGGTGAGACCTCAGGAACTGTGTGGATTGGAACTCAGGAAGGAAGGTGAGGTGTGGAGATCAGAACCATGCTGTTCCATTATAATGTTAAACAATTGACAGTTGCTCATTCTCCCTCCTCTCTTTTTCTCTTTCTTCCTCCATTCCCAGTGTATTGGTCCACTCCGCGTCCACATCTAGAAGGCGCTGTCTGCAGTCTATCTCTCTGTCTGAGGGTGTGCACTCTCTCACGTGAGTACTCCTGTACCCAGTCTGATATAGACCACGAGCCCCTACAGTTGGACACTTGGATGACTAGATCTGAAAGGATAATTGTGTACCAGTTTGAATATTGCATGTTTTGTCTTTGTTTACTTTCAACTCTAAACCTTTCAGGTATTCACAGGGTCAAGTCATTGCTGGATTAGCCAATGGGACGCTTGCATTCTTCTCGCACAACCCAGGTAATTCCCCCTCTCAGGTTACTGTCAGGATCAGGTCAGGTTACTGTCAGGATCAGGTCAGGTTACTGTCAGGATCAGGTCAGGTTACTGTCAGGTCAGGTTACTGTCAGGATCAGGTCAGGTTACTGTCAGGATCAGGTCAGGTTACTGTCAGGATCAGGTCAGGTTACTGTCAGGTCAGGTTACTGTCAGAATTAGGTCAGGTTACTGTCAGGATCAGGTCAGGCTACTGTCAGGATCAGGTCAGGCTACTGTCAGGATCAGGTCAGGCTACTGTCAGGATCAGGTCAGGCTACTGTCAGGATCAGGTCAGGCTACTGTCAGGATCAGGTCAGGCTACTGTCAGGATCAGGTCAGGCTACTGTCAGGATCAGGTCAGGCTACTGTCAGGATCAGGTCAGGTTACTGTCAGGATCAGGTCAGGTTACTGTCAGGATCAGGTCAGGATCAGGTCAGGTTACTGTCAGGATCAGGTCAGGATCAGGATCAGGTCAGGTTACTGTCAGGATCAGATCAGGTTATTGTCAGGATCAGATCAGATTCATGTCAGGATCAGATCAGGCTATTGTCAGGATCCGGTCAGGTTCTTGTCAGGATCAGGTCAGGTTCTTGTCAGGCTACTGTCAGGCTACTGTCAGGATCAGGTCAGGCTATGGTCAGGATCAGGTCAGGTTACTGACAGTATCAGTTTCCTGTCAGGATCAGGTCAGGCTACTATCAGGTCAGGTTACTGTCAGGATCAGGTCAGGGTCAGGTCAGGTTACTGTCAGGATCAGATCAGGTTACGGTCAGGATCAGGTCAGGCTACGGTCAGGATCAGGTCAGGCTACGGTCAGGATCAGGTCAGGCTACGGTCAGGATCAGGTCAGGTTACTGTCGGGATCAGGTCAGGTTACTGTCTGGATCAGGTCAGGTTACTGTCTGGATCAGGTCAGGTTACTGTCTGGATCAGGTCAGGTTACTGTCTGGATCAGGTCAGGTTACTGTCGGGATCAGGTCAGGTTACTGTCAGGATCAGGTCAGGCTACTGTCAGGATCAGGTCAGGCTACTGTCAGGATCAGGTCAGGCTACTGTCAGGATCAGGTCAGGCTACTGTCAGGATCAGGTCAGGCTACTGTCAGGATCAGGTCAGGTTACTGTCAGGATCAGGTCAGGATCAGGATCAGGTCAGGTTACTGTCAGGATCAGATCAGGTTATTGTCAGGATCAGATCAGATTCATGTCAGGATCAGATCAGGCTATTGTCAGGATCCGGTCAGGTTCTTGTCAGGCTACTGTCAGGCTACTGTCAGGATCAGGTCAGGCTATGGTCAGGATCAGGTCAGGTTACTGACAGGTCAGGTTACTGTCAGGATCAGGTCAGGGTCAGGTCAGGTTACTGTCAGGATCAGATCAGGTTACTGTCAGGATCAGGTCAGGCTACGGTCAGGATCAGGTCAGGCTACGGTCAGGATCAGGTCAGGCTACTGTCAGGATCAGATCAGTTTCCTGTCAGGATCAGGTCAGGCTACTATCAGGTCAGGTTACTGTCAGGATCAGGTCAGGGTCAGGTCAGGTTACTGTCAGGATCAGATCAGGTTACTGTCAGGATCAGGTCAGGCTACGGTCAGGATCAGGTCAGGCTACGGTCAGGATCAGGTCAGGCTACGGTCAGGATCAGGTCAGGCTACGGTCAGGATCAGGTCAGGTTACTGTCTGGATCAGGTCAGGCTACGGTCAGGATCAGGTCAGGTTACTGTCTGGATCAGGTCAGGTTACTGTCTGGATCAGGTCAGGTTACTGTCTGGATCAGGTCAGGTTACTGTCTGGATCAGGTCAGGTTACTGTCTGGATCAGGTCAGGTTACTGTCTGGATCAGGTCAGGTTACTGTCGGGATCAGGTCAGGTTACTGTCGGGATCAGGTCAGGTTACTGTCAGGATCACGTCAGGTTCCGGCCAGGCTCAGGTTACTGTTAGGACCAGGTCTGTTACGATCAGATCAGGTTCTGGCCAGGGTCAGGTTACTGTCAGGATCAGGTCAGGTTACTGTCAGGATCAGGTCAGGTTACTGTCAGGATCAGGTCAGGTTACTGTCAGGATCAGGTCCGGTTACTGTCAGGATCAGGTCAGGTTACTGTCAGGATCAGGTCAGGTTACTGTCAGGATCATGTCAGGATCAGATCAGGTCAGGATCAGGATCAGGTCAGGTTACTGTCAGGATCAGATCAGGTTATTGTCAGGATCAGATCAGATTCATGTCAGGATCAGATCAGGCTATTGTCAGGATCCGGTCAGGTTCTTGTCAGGCTACTGTCAGGATCAGGTCAGGCTATGGTCAGGATCAGGTCAGGTTACTGACAGTATCAGTTTCCTGTCAGGATCAGGTCAGGCTACTATCAGGTCAGGTTACTGTCAGGATCAGGTCAGGGTCAGGTCAGGTTACTGTCAGGATCAGATCAGGTTACGGTCAGGATCAGGTCAGGCTACGGTCAGGATCAGGTCAGGCTACGGTCAGGATCAGGTCAGGCTACGGTCAGGATCAGGTCAGGATCAGGTCAGGCTACGGTCAGGATCAGGTCAGGTTACTGTCGGGATCAGGTCAGGTTACTGTCGGGATCAGGTCAGGTTACTGTCTGGATCAGGTCAGGTTACTGTCTGGATCAGGTCAGGTTACTGTCTGGATCAGGTCAGGTTACTGTCTGGATCAGGTCAGGTTACTGTCTGGATCAGGTCAGGTTACTGTCTGGATCAGGTCAGGTTACTGTCTGGATCAGGTCAGGTTACTGTCGGGATCAGGTCAGGCTACTGTCAGGATCAGGTCAGGCTACTGTCAGGATCAGGTCAGGCTACTGTCAGGATCAGGTCAGGCTACTGTCAGGATCAGGTCAGGCTACTGTCAGGATCAGGTCAGGATCAGGATCAGGTCAGGTTACTGTCAGGATCAGATCAGGTTATTGTCAGGATCAGATCAGATTCATGTCAGGATCAGATCAGGCTATTGTCAGGATCCGGTCAGGTTCTTGTCAGGCTACTGTCAGGCTACTGTCAGGATCAGGTCAGGCTATGGTCAGGATCAGGTCAGGTTACTGACAGTATCAGTTTCCTGTCAGGATCAGGTCAGGCTACTATCAGGTCAGGTTACTGTCAGGATCAGGTCAGGGTCAGGTCAGGTTACTGTCAGGATCAGATCAGGTTACGGTCAGGATCAGGTCAGGCTACGGTCAGGATCAGGTCAGGCTACGGTCAGGATCAGGTCAGGCTACGGTCAGGATCAGGTCAGGCTACGGTCAGGATCAGGTCAGGCTACGGTCGGGATCAGGTCAGGTTACTGTCGGGATCAGGTCAGGTTACTGTCTGGATCAGGTCAGGTTACTGTCTGGATCAGGTCAGGTTACTGTCTGGATCAGGTCAGGTTACTGTCTGGATCAGGTCAGGTTACTGTCTGGATCAGGTCAGGTTACTGTCTGGATCAGGTCAGGTTACTGTCTGGATCAGGTCAGGTTACTGTCTGGATCAGGTCAGGCTACGGTCAGGATCAGGTCAGGCTACGGTCAGGATCAGGTCAGGCTACGGTCAGGATCAGGTCAGGCTACTGTCAGGATCAGATCAGTTTCCTGTCAGGATCAGGTCAGGCTACTATCAGGTCAGGTTACTGTCAGGATCAGGTCAGGGTCAGGTCAGGTTACTGTCAGGATCAGATCAGGTTACTGTCAGGATCAGGTCAGGCTACGGTCAGGATCAGGTCAGGCTACGGTCAGGATCAGGTCAGGCTACGGTCAGGATCAGGTCAGGCTACGGTCAGGATCAGGTCAGGCTACGGTCAGGATCAGGTCAGGTTACTGTCTGGATCAGGTCAGGCTACGGTCAGGATCAGGTCAGGTTACTGTCTGGATCAGGTCAGGTTACTGTCTGGATCAGGTCAGGTTACTGTCTGGATCAGGTCAGGTTACTGTCTGGATCAGGTCAGGTTACTGTCGGGATCAGGTCAGGTTACTGTCAGGATCACGTCAGGTTCCGGCCAGGCTCAGGTTACTGTTAGGACCAGGTCTGTTACGATCAGATCAGGTTCTGGCCAGGGTCAGGTTACTGTCAGGATCAGGTCAGGTTACTGTCAGGATCAGGTCAGGTTACTGTCAGGATCAGGTCAGGTTACTGTCAGGATCAGGTCCGGTTACTGTCAGGATCAGGTCAGGTTACTGTCAGGATCAGGTCAGGTTACTGTCAGGATCATGTCAGGATCAGGTCAGGTTACTGTCAGGATCAGGTCAGGATCAGGATCAGGTCAGGTTACTGTCAGGATCAGATCAGGTTATTGTCAGGATCAGATCAGATTCATGTCAGGATCAGATCAGGCTATTGTCAGGATCCGGTCAGGTTCTTGTCAGGCTACTGTCAGGCTACTGTCAGGATCAGGTCAGGCTATGGTCAGGATCAGGTCAGGTTACTGACAGTATCAGTTTCCTGTCAGGATCAGGTCAGGCTACTATCAGGTCAGGTTACTGTCAGGATCAGGTCAGGGTCAGGTCAGGTTACTGTCAGGATCAGATCAGGTTACGGTCAGGATCAGGTCAGGCTACGGTCAGGATCAGGTCAGGCTACGGTCAGGATCAGGTCAGGCTACGGTCAGGATCAGGTCAGGATCAGGTCAGGCTACGGTCAGGATCAGGTCAGGTTACTGTCGGGATCAGGTCAGGTTACTGTCGGGATCAGGTCAGGTTACTGTCTGGATCAGGTCAGGTTACTGTCTGGATCAGGTCAGGTTACTGTCTGGATCAGGTCAGGTTACTGTCTGGATCAGGTCAGGTTACTGTCTGGATCAGGTCAGGTTACTGTCTGGATCAGGTCAGGTTACTGTCGGGATCAGGTCAGGCTACTGTCAGGATCAGGTCAGGCTACTGTCAGGATCAGGTCAGGCTACTGTCAGGATCAGGTCAGGCTACTGTCAGGATCAGGTCAGGCTACTGTCAGGATCAGGTCAGGCTACTGTCAGGATCAGGTCAGGATCAGGATCAGGTCAGGTTACTGTCAGGATCAGATCAGGTTATTGTCAGGATCAGATCAGATTCATGTCAGGATCAGATCAGGCTATTGTCAGGATCCGGTCAGGTTCTTGTCAGGCTACTGTCAGGCTACTGTCAGGATCAGGTCAGGCTATGGTCAGGATCAGGTCAGGTTACTGACAGTATCAGTTTCCTGTCAGGATCAGGTCAGGCTACTATCAGGTCAGGTTACTGTCAGGATCAGGTCAGGGTCAGGTCAGGTTACTGTCAGGATCAGATCAGGTTACGGTCAGGATCAGGTCAGGCTACGGTCAGGATCAGGTCAGGCTACGGTCAGGATCAGGTCAGGCTACGGTCAGGATCAGGTCAGGCTACGGTCAGGATCAGGTCAGGCTACGGTCAGGATCAGGTCAGGTTACTGTCGGGATCAGGTCAGGTTACTGTCGGGATCAGGTCAGGTTACTGTCTGGATCAGGTCAGGTTACTGTCTGGATCAGGTCAGGTTACTGTCTGGATCAGGTCAGGTTACTGTCTGGATCAGGTCAGGTTACTGTCTGGATCAGGTCAGGTTACTGTCTGGATCAGGTCAGGTTACTGTCAGGATCAGGTCAGGTTACTGTCTGGATCAGGTCAGGTTACTGTCGGGATCAGGTCAGGTTACTGTCAGGATCACGTCAGGTTCCGGCCAGGCTCAGGTTACTGTTAGGACCAGGTCTGTTACGATCAGATCAGGTTCTGGCCAGGGTCAGGTTACTGTCAGGATCAGGTCAGGTTACTGTCAGGATCAGGTCAGGTTACTGTCAGGCTACTCTCAGGATTTGATTTGATTTGAGGATCCTGTCAGGCTACTCTCAGGATTTGATTTGAGGATCCTGTCGGGCTACTGTCAGGTTCAGGTCAGGTTACTGTCAGGATCAGATCTTGTTACTGTCAGGCTCTTGTCAGGATCATATCAGGCTCTTGTCAGGATCATATCAGGCTCTTGTCAGGATCATATCAGGCTACTGTCAGGATCATATCAGGTTACTGTCAGGATCATATCAGGCTCCTGTCAGGATCATATCAGGCTCCTGTCAGGATCATATCAGGCTACTGTCAGGATCATATCAGGCTACTGTCAGGATCATATCAGCTTACTGTCAGGATCATATCAGGCTACTGTCAGGATCATATCAGGTTACTGTCAGGATCATATCAGGCTCTTGTCAGGATCATATCAGGCTCTTGTCAGGATCATATCAGGCTACTGTCAGGATCATATCAGGATCATATCAGGCTACTGTCAGGTTCAGGTCAGGTTACTGTCAGGATCAGATCTGGTTACTGTCAGGCTCTTGTCAGGATCATATCAGGCTACTGTCAGGATCATATCAGGCTACTGTCAGGATCATATCAGGCTACTGTCAGGATCATATCAGGCTACTGTCAGGATCATATCAGGCTACTGTCAGGATCATATCAGGCTACTGTCAGGATCATATCAGGCTCTTGTCAGGATCATATCAGGCTCTTGTCAGGATCATATCAGGTTACTGTCAGGATCATATCAGTGCATATGAAGGAAAGGAGGGAAGAAATGGTACCATTTAAGTTTTATATACAATGGTTCTGGCTAGAAGAGATACAGTTTATGTCAGAATGGACCTTTTGTAGCAGCTTAGGACAATTTACACAACAGGTTAAGAGAATTAGCATAGCCGGTTAGGATAATTAGGTTAAGTTTAAGAAGAGGGTTAGGGTTAGCCAAAATGCAAAGAAATGACATCAATTTGACAAACTGTATTCCATCTATCCATGACCACATACAACCTGTGATTTGTAAGAGACTGATGATGACTAATCGCCACTATATTTGACAGGTGGGTGGGATCTCCAATCACATGAGGTTTTGCCTCTAGGATCAACTCCACTGCAGCCCATTCGCTGTTGCCTGGCGAAGGGTGCGTACTTATGGGTAGGATATTGGAATCGGGTTCATGTGGTTGATGTCGAGAATAGAAAAGTGGAGGTAAGAGTTTGACGAACCTGAAAATATTGTGTGTTTGTGAATTCAGAATGGTTTGTACTTTGTATTTTTTTGTCTATATTTTCCACCTCTCTCTTTCAGCAAACATTAACCGTCTCGGAGCGCAGTGAGCAGCAGGTGCGTTTCCTGTGTGCGGCAGGAAGTGGTGTGTGGACGTCCTGCCGGCTCGACCCTACACTTAGGCTTTTCGATTGGTCCACTGGCCGGCTCCTGCAGGATGTGGATCTGACCCCTCTGGTCACCAAAACACTGGGTAGGAGCAGGAACAGGATTCTCAGTTCATTAATCTGTTTATGTTTATATTGCTGATGTGAGCATGTAATGGCCCACATAGAAGTTAATGTACAACTTTGAATACATTTTCTTCAATTTTGCTTCAATCCTTACCACCTCAACCCAAAAACTGAACCCACTCTGCTTGAATGGATAAGCTCCTGACTGATGGTCTCTCTGTCTCTCTTCTCCAGGCCCTGCCTTCTTGTCTCTCTCCCCGCTGCAGATCTCCTCCCTCACCGTCATCTCTGGCCGGCTGTGGGTGGGAACAGGAAGTGGCGCCATCTTCTCCATCCCTGTGTCTCTCAGTGAGTACTAACCTCTGGCCCCCAGAGGTCAACAAGAGAATCACCTGAAAGATAATGCCCTTACACTGGTCATATGTCAATTGTCTTCTTCTCTGCGTTCCATAGGTTCAGAGTCTGCCTCTATACCATACTGCTCTTTGGCGGCAGCACAACTGTGTTACCATGGACACCGCCAGGCTGTCAAGTTCATCATTGCTGCACCTGGTGAAAATCTCTTATCGTTGTTCATTCATTCACTGTTGTGTAACAATGCAGTTATTCTACAGCGGGGCTATTCAACTGGCCCGCGGCCCTTTGATCAATTCTGAATATTAATCAATGATCTGCAAAAAAATCCCCTCCAAAAGCCGACGTTCAACGTCAAAATGACAAGCACTATAGTGGTTGTCTATAGTGTAGTTTCTAGTGTTTTTTTGTGGTTTCTAGCGCCTATGTGGTATGTTGATTATTTTTTTCTTCATATGAATTTGTCTCTAGTGTTTGAACGGTTTAAGCTACAACATATTATGACCCCATTCCTGAAAGCTACGACTCTCAGGAACACTACGTGCCTTCTGTTTCCCTCTCTGATGCTCACAGGAACTTGTTAGAAGGGAGTGGGACAAATAAATGCACCTAATGACCGTGAGAAATGAATTCAAAGCTTCCGTCCCACAGACTGGAATTTGGCATCACCTGATTTTACATATCTTTGTGTTCTTTATTAAGATGCTTAGTTTTCAGTTTTTAAAATGACCTAATTCTGTGTAAGAAGCTTTTACTAGTTAAAATAATGAGCGAGTTTTGTGACTTCCTTTTCAATGATGAGCCTCGACTCACGTTGGTTGAGCGCCCTCCACTTCTTTCCTAATTACTTTTAGCAACATTTAATTTGAAGAAAATTGCTTTATTGGTCATGTGCGTTGCTTTTTTTATACAGTTCTTCCGAAGATGAATTGCATGTGGAAAATGTCTGTCCCCCCTAAAATTAACCTTTCTACATCTGGCCCCAGTAGGAATGTAGTTGAATAGCCCTGTTCTAAAGTATTAAATACTATGCAGTTATTTCATAGTTATTAGACAGTATTATATTGTGATACTATGTAGTTATTGCATAGTTATTAGACAGTATTATATTGTGCTACTATGTAGTTATTGCATAGTTATTAGACAGTATTATATTGTGCTACTATGTAGTTATTGCATAGTTATTAGACAGTATTATATTGTGCTACTATAGTTATTAGACAGTATTATATTGTGCTACTATGTAGTTTTTACATAGTAGCACAATATAATACTGTCTAATAACTATGTAGTTATTGCATAGTTATTATTATTCTATATCTGTGTTCCCCAGGCTGTGTGACCAGCTCCTCTACAATAGGAGGTGGTGCTGTAACTCTAGTCTCTACCTCTCAACTCATTCTCAGTGGAGGAGAGGGCTACATCAACTTCCGTATCGGTGAGTTGAGGACATCACGTGGTTGTCATTAGTGGTTGTCTGACTGACTGTCTCCCTCTTTCCTTTCCCAGGCGATGACGCGAATGACGGTGCGCCCGAAGCTGCTCCACTGCGATCAGACCGCAGTCACATGATCATCTGGCAGAGCCCCACCCCCTCCCTGCCCAGCGCCGCCCTTTGACCACACCCACATCCAGTCTTGAATGAGACAAGGAAGGATTAGACAGAGATGTCATACAAGAGACCAGGAAATACAAATGGGAGCCATGTTTTAATGGGCTTCATTCACTAGGAGTTCCATTTGGATTTTTGTTCTAGAATCTTGGGATTAAATTAAGACGTCACAACTTAATCCTTCTTGTCTCATTCTGTTATTCAGTTGCTACCCTCATCCCCTTGACTAAACCTTTCACCTGGTTAACCCAGTCTCCTTTGTGTGCCTTAATGTGATTTGACAATCGTTGCTGTGAGATTGGTTATTGTACAATGTTTTGTGTTTTTTGTGAAACATGTTTCCTCATCATGGTAATCATATATGAGCAGCAGGTAGCCTAGCGGTTAAGAGCGTTGGGCCAGTACCCGAAAGATCGCTGGTTTGAAAACCTGAGCTGACTAGGTCAAAAATCGGTCTGTGCACATGAACAAGGCGCTTAACCCTAATTACTCCTGTAAATCACTCTGGATAAGAGCGTGTGCTAAATGACTCAAATGTAAATATCATCATCACTGTAGCAAAGTATTTTACAGTAAGAGTCATCATCTCTGACATTTGGTTGGTCAGTTAAGAATGGTTTGGGTTTGTTTTAACCACAAAACATGCACAATCAGTAGCATATCATTCCATGACGTTGGCACAAGGCATTATACCCTTGTTCAAACTCGTTTACATTGATACTGAGATGTAGTGTTGAAGCTGCTGGGTTCCTAATAACTATTCTTGCATAAGACCCTGGCCTTCAGTTCCCATTGCATGCTGGGTAATTCTGCAGCGTAATTGCACTTTATTATCATGTGTGTGTCTTAAATATTTTTGAAATGATTGGCTAATCCTCTTAAAGATCCCAGAGAAATGATCTTATGTCTGCTCGTTATGACTTTGAAACACACATGGTTTGTTAAAACAAAAAAATGTACGTTTTCATTTGCAGAGCGATAAGGGAGTGGAAGTCTCAAAAGATACTTAAAGTATTTTATGCCGTTTTTGAAAGCGTGTTTGTATGTGAATCATGTCTGAAAATGTTAATCATAACTGGACTCTATGCAAGATAATCTGTATCTACTTAAATCTATGAAAAATAAACTTTGGGAAATACTGTCATAAAAGATCTGTTTTCAAATCAATATAATGTAATACTTTTCATCCCAAATCTTCACAAATGCCCTATGGTAGGTTATTTTATAGTTTTAATACAATTTTATAATTTAATACAAACCCTATTATGATTCAAAGAAAACCACAACACATGGATTATTATGAATATAAAGACCAATTATTTACAGATTCAAGCCTAAACAAACCAACCAAGTGAACTATGAATAGCCTCCATGCTTGATCGTTTAAAATCCTATTCAGACAGTCTACAATTCTGTTATCTACCGGAGGTGTTTCAGAAAAGGTCAAGTCACAATAAAAAGCAATGACTGACTGTTTTTCCATCTTGTAATTGACACTAGTGAACTATCAGTATGTAAGTCTCTTCCACTGTGGAGGCGGTGGAACTTGGGTTAAAGGATGAGGGAGTTCTATAAAAAATGTCTCTTAAAAATGGAATCTTATTCCTGCCCCAGGTGAAGCGGGTTAGCGTTGATTACATTAGTTTTGGAAACTGGCTCCCTCCCGGTCGTGAGCCCAGTGCCCCGTTTTGGCCGACGGCGAAGTTAGCACCTCAAAAAAAAGTGACAGGTTAATCACATGGAATAGTGAGTAGGATTCTGGGTTTTTACATACACAAATGATTGCTTTTTGATAAAAAGGCTTTATCTGCCTTCAAACTAGTTTGAAAATGTGAACATATGCTGCCTTGGTGACAACATGAACGAACGGCACAGATTACTGTTTGATTTGAGAAGGGCGCTCCTCCCAACCCCGCTTTTGCCCGTTCACATCACGGGCCATAGCCTGGTTCATTTAATAGCACTCCCTCAATGCTAACAATACCGCTCCCAGACCCCCAGGCAGTTTGACTATCAGGGGCCAATAGTCTAATGGAGACAGTGAGGACCCTCCCCTACAACCACACCCTTCTCCTACGCCTGACCATGAAGCATCATGAGGGGCTGCTGTGGCTCCTGGGGAGTCGTATCCTGCGGCTGAGGGAGCGGGCCAGCCGGTCCATGGCACCCATGGTTCCCCCTAGCTCCTTCCTGGAAGTCAGGCCCTCAAGGTTCCCGCTGTACCACATGACCCATCCTCCCAGGGACATGAGCATCAGTAGAGCCCCAGAGTACACCAACAGATCCCCAAAGTCCTGTCCCTTAATCTCTAATGGGGCAAAGACCCCCACCAGCAGAGCAGACACACCTAGCAGGTCCATCAGTATGGCAAACGCCAGGGCCAGCTTACAGTGGGACAGACCATCATAGTGCTGCGCCATGGTCACTCACCTGGGGGACAGAGAGGTGGGGGAGGTGAGGTGTGTGGCACATTGACAGACATAAATCTTGTGCATTGACATTGCTCAGAGTAAAATCACAATAGAGTCACCTCTGGCAATGATGGGGAGTTCACTCTAGGCCGACTGGTAGAGTGGGAGGATATTGTATGAACATAAACATGACACCATGTTGTATATGTTATGTAGCTATTAAAGTACAGGTATGTATGAAATAATGTAACCATGGTCAAATAACTACAGTATGTTATTTAAATATTTACTGTGTCTGTGTATTTAGGCCTACACTTAAAAAAAAAGTTTTTATATAACATTGTCGGTTCCTACAATACTCTTCAACGTATCTTATTCATAGGAAAAACAGGTGCCACACCTGAGCGCTATGATACTCCCAGCACAACCAAGACACGTTTGTGTTTCGATGGCCGTTAAAAACGGATTTATACACAGAAAAACATAACAGATTAATACTCACCTCATCACAGGTGCAAATGCGTTTTGATTAGTGTCTTTTCAATGTTTATCTCTTAAAAATGTAAGTAGAATCCACTCAAACTGTATCCTTCCGGTTCTTCACTGGCAGGTAAAAACAGTGACTCACGAGTGAATAATGTTACCTGACACCTCTCCACTCCCCCATCACCTGAACTTTTCTGCACTGACGAATATCATTGGTCAGAGCAGCACTAAACGAAAGCAAGAAAAACCTGTCAAACTATATTTAACTTTTAAATTATTTTCACAATGACATTATTTTGGAATATGAAATATAATGTATATACTAAACAAAAATATAAATACAACATGCACAAATGTCAACGATTTTACTGAGTTACAGTTCATATAAGGAAATCAGTCAATTGAAATAATTGAATTAGGCTCCAATCATCTGAGACCAGCCACCCACTGGGGAGCCAGGCCCAGACGATCAGAATGAGTTTTTCCCCACATCAGCTGTCGGTCCGGGTGGCTGGTCTCAGATGATCCTGCAGGTGAAGAAGCCAGATGTGGAGTTCCTGGATTGGCGTGGTTACATGTGGTCTGCGGTTGTGAGGAACGTTGGATGTACTGCCAAATTCTCTAAATGCGAAGTTGGAGGATTGTGGTAGAGAAATGGTAATTCAATTATCTGGTAACATCTCTGGTGGACATTCCTGCAGTTAGCATGCCAATTGCACGCGTGCTCAAAACTTGAAACATCTGTTGCATTGTGTTATGCGACAAAACTGCACATTTTAAAGTGGCCTGACTGTACAGCAGCGCCTTTTCGTTGCAAACTACATTTTGGTAAATATCAGACTCTCCCTTAGGTAACCGGAAATGACGGCAAAGGACGTAAACAAGACTTGTGAAATAAACGCTAAATTGTTATTGTTCTAGCTAGGTACGAAAGTGGACAGAATGAACGGGATTTACATATGAAATACGGTGTTATAACGACTGAATAACGGTTCGTATATCATTGATTTGTAGAGAACTCCACCAGAAAATAGTTTGTGCGTAAAAGAAGCAGTGAGCTTGCTACTAGTAAAATGGCTAGCTGCTGACTATCTAGCTAGCCTGTGTAAGACGAGTCCTTATGGCAATTTGATGTGTAGCTAGCTAACGTGTCCATTGTTTATTATAACGCAACATCTTGCAAACTAGCATGTCAGCGACGAACATCGTGTATAATGTGCTAATATAACTTTCTAGTACGCTCGCAAGTGTAACGTTGACAAAGGGGAATAAAGCGATCTGTGCAAAATAAGTAGGTAATTTATTCTGCATCTCTGCTGAGAATTGCCATACAGTAACTACTTGTAATTACATTTCTAGTGGCATAATTGCATCCACGAATGATTAGTTAGCAAGCTGAAGGCAACACTTCGAAGTTATTACAAAACTGACTGCATACTTTTACATTTGCAACGAAACATCGTCAATAGGAGTTGTTATCCATCATTGGATGTTGTGTGCCAAATGTAATACATTAATAAACGTGTATTGTTTCTGTACAATGAAGGGTGCACGAGATGCAGGAGGGAAATATTAATGACGCTTTGCCTACCTCCAAGAACCACACAGGCTCCCATCCCATGCAGAGTAAGATTGTGAAATCTGCATCATTGATATAGATGTGTATTAACCTCTTCATGACAAAGTGATAACAGTTATTTATCCATAATAATGCCTACTGTATATGTCTCCCTCCGTAGCTCCGAAGAACGAGGATGCCTATGAAATCTCCATTCCCTTTGAGGAGAACAACTTTGAGCAGCAAGGCTTCTTCAATCAGAATGAGCAGAGTTTTGAAGGTTCATATCAAAGCTTGTATTTCCTACTAGATCAGAACCCATACCATAGATGAATGTAGTTGAATGACCATCTGGAAGGACAGTCCAGTGAGTCCACTCACCTAGATCAGAACCCATACCATAGATGAATGTAGTTAAATGACCATCTGGAAGGACAGTCCAGTGAGTCCACTCACCTAGATCAGAACCCATACCATAGATGAATGTAGTTGAATGACCATCTGGAAGGACAGTCCAGTGAGTCCACTCACCTAGATCAGAACCCATACCATAGATGAATGTAGTTGAATGACCATCTGGAAGGACAGTCCAGTGAGTCCACTCACCTAGATCAGAACCCATACCATAAATGAATGTAGTTGAATGACCATCTGGAAGGGCAGTCCAGTGAGTCCACTCACCTAGATCAGAACCCATACCATAAATGAATGTAGTTGAATGACCATCTGGAAGGACAGTCCAGTGAGTCCACTCACCTAGATCAGAACCCATACCATAGATGAATGTAGTTGAATGACCATCTGGAAGGACAGTCCAGTGAGTCCACTCACCTAGATCAGAACCCATACCATAAATGAATGTAGTTGAATGACCATCTGGAAGGACAGTCCAGTGAGTCCACTCACCTAGATCAGAACCCATACCATAGATGAATGTAGTTGAATGACCATCTGGAAGGAGAGTCCAGTGAGTCCACTCACCTAGATCAGAACCCATACCATAAATGAATGTAGTTGAATGACCATCTGGAAGGACAGTCCAGTGAGTCCACTCACCTAGATCAGAACCCATACCATAGATGAATGTAGTTAAATGACCATCTGGAAGGACAGTCCAGTGAGTCCACTCACCTAGATCAGAACCCATACCATAGATGAATGTAGTTGAATGACCATCTGGAAGGACAGTCCAGTGAGTCCACTCACCTAGATCAGAACCCATACCATAGATGAATGTAGTTGAATGACCATCTGGAAGGACAGTCCAGTGAGTCCACTCACCTAGATCAGAACCCATACCATAGATGAATGTAGTTAAATGACCATCTGGAAGTACAGTCCAGTGAGTCCACTCACCTAGTTTCTCCGGTGTGAATCAGTTAGTGATTAAGATTAATCCTGATATTCATTCCCTGACCCTTAACTTCCTGTGTGTGTTTTTCAGAGTCGCCCCCTCCCTCGGGTGCCCCCCCACCAGGCAGCTCGTACCTGCTGATAACCAACCTGCGGACGCAGCTGCAGATCTCACTGGAGAAGAACTCGTGGCTGCACAAACGCATCGATGACCTGGAGGAGGAGAGGGACTTCCTGCGTTGCCAGCTGGACCGCTTCATCTTCTCTACCAAGACCCAGGGCCATCAGAACCAGGGCCCCAGCGAGAGCCAGTACAGCAACGGTGAGAGAGGGGCATGGAGAGGGTTTGGGAAGGAGGATGGACACAACCATGATGTAGAAAGATTTATTGTGATTAGAGAAGTTCTACCGTGCTAACCACACCACCCATGTTGCGTGCACGAGTGCATGTTGCGTGCATGTTGCATGCTAAATAAATTGACGCATGTTATTCAATAATTTCATTCCAACTGTTTGTGCACCTCAACCAGTGTCTGCTTAGGCAGGTGCTAAAATAGAACTTGGTTTTATGTGATACTTGATGTGCTGCAAGACCCGCCTCTCCCATCTCATCATTGGTTTTTAGGAGCATATACCCATGTGGGTGATTGAAAGATGGAGGTCCACACCACCATTTGGTGGTGGTAATCTACTTTAAATATGGTTGCCAACCGCCATATAAAACTCCACAAAAGAATAAGAATGAACAAACAGCCCCTTTTTGTTTGTGGATTAATTATCGGAGTAGAGAACACACAATTTTGTATGACTCAATATGGGTAAAAAATTATAAAAAGATCCAGCAAAAAAAAGGGACCATATGCATTTCAGGTAAAATAACATCCCAATGTTTATTTTCCAGGACAAATTAGCTAGCAACAGCAAGCTAGCTAAATGTCCATGAATGTTTCATGTGTGTTTCAACCTGTCCCCAAATTAATATAGTTGGTCCACAGTTGGTTTGGTATTTTAACCTGTATGTCATGAACGTGTCTGGTGGGGATAGACAAAACCCGCAGGTAGACGTATGCACGCGTGGAGCCGGTTTGTCAGCATGTAAGACAACATACTTTTTACAGGCATAGATTTATTCTCGGGAACCGTTGTTGTTCCTCCTGCAGGCTATGACTCTAGACGTTTTGAATGGAAGCCGAGGAGAGAGGGGGAGCGGCCAGCTGGTAAGGACTGCTTTATGACCTCACTAGTCCCTTGTTGTTCATGATACATGTATCTAGATCCAGAGCATATTCTATACATTCTCATCACCTCTCACCACTACTGGCCTCAGTTCACTGATCACTCTCATTGATCTTCTCCTTTTGTTAACCCTTTCAGAGCAGAAGTCCGAGCCACAGCGTTTCACATCTCGTCAGATATTCCAGCGAAGACCATCCCCCACTGCCATGGCCCCACCCAAAAACCACACTTCCAGCACGATAGCCAATCAGATGGCCGCGATGAGCTCCATGTACAGCTCCGGGGCCTCCCAGAGCCTCTTGCAGGGGCACAGCAGTGGCAGTAGCAGCGCTATTAGAGCCACCATGAGTGACATGAATGCACACGGGAGCGTAGGGCCAGGTAATGGGATCCAGACTAGAGGTTGACATATGAACAGGACTCTTGCAGGTGCCAAAGGATTCTGGCAGGAATGGGAGATTCCTCCCGAGTAGTGCAGTGGTCTAAGGCCCTGCATCGCAGTGCTAGCTGTACCGCTAGAGATTCTGGGTTCGAGTCCAGGCTCTGTCGCAGCCGGCCGCGACCGGGAGACCCATGGTTCGGCGCACAATTGGCCCAGCGTTGTCCGGTTTAGGGGAGGGTTTGGCCGGCAGGGATATCCTTGCTTATGTATATTTGAGAAATTCCATTTACTTTTGATACTTAAGTATATTTCAACCCAATACTTTTAGACTTTTACTCAAGTAGTATTTCACTGGGTGACTTTCACTTTTACTTGAGTCATTTTCTAATAAGGTATCTTTACTTTTACACAAGTATGACAATCGGGTACTTTTCCCACCACTAATCAGGACAGTACAGGGGGAAAATGGACAGTACCAGATGGGACAGGAATAAATGTTGACTTCCGTGACAATCTCTAATCCAAACTATGAGCACCTCTTGTCTAGCACCTCTAGTCTATCACCTCATCACCTCTAGTCTATCAGCTCTAGTCTACCACCTCTAGTCTTATCACCTCTAGTCTATCACCTCTAGTCTATCACCAATATCACCTCTATCAGCTCCAGTCTACCACCTCTAGTCTAGCACCTCTACCACCTCAAGTCTCCCACCTCTAGTCTATCACCAATATCACCCCTATCAGCTCTAGTCTAGCACCTCCAGCACATCTACTCTAGCACCTCTATCACCTCTAGTCTTTCACCTCTATCAGCTCTAGTCTAGCACCTCTATCAGCTCTAGACTAGCGCCTCTGTCACCTCTAGTCTATCACCTCTAGTTTATCAGCTCTAGTCTACCACCTCTAGTTTATCAGCTCTAGTCTACCACCTCTAGTCTAGCACCTCTACCACCTCAAGTCTACCACCTCTAGTCTAGAACCTCTATCTCCTCTATCTCCTCTAGTCTATCACCTCTAGTCTATCATCAATATCACCCCTACCAGCTCTACTCTAGCACCTCTATCACCTCTAGTCTTTCACCTCTATCACCTCTATCAGCTCTAGTCTAGCACCTCTACCACCTCTAGTCTAGAACCTCTACCAGCTCTAGTCTATCAGCTCTAGTCTAGCACCTCTTTCAGCTCTAGTCTAGCACGTCTAGTCGAGCACCTCTATCTCCTCTAGTCTATTAGCTCTAGTTTAGCACCTCTTTCACCCCTATCAGCTCTCGTCTAGCATCTCTATCACCTCTATCAGCACTACTCCTCTAGCACCTTTATCAGCTCTAGTCTAGCACCTCTATCAGCTCTAGTCTAGCTCATCTATCAGCACTAGTCTTTCACCTCTATCAGCACCAGTCTTTCACCTCTAGTCTAGTACCTCTATCAACTCTAGTCTAGCAGCTCTAGTCTATCACTTCTACCCTAGCACCTCTATCACCTCTAGCCTAGCACCTCTATTACCTCTCGTCTAGCACCTCTAGTCTAGCACCTCTAGTCTAAAGTTGTTTTTTTTCAGGTCTTGTTTGTCTGTTCAGATTCCCTGTCCCTCCTGGGGGAGGCCGAGGAGTTCCTGGAGCAGGATGGCTACATGAACGAGGAGGAAATGATTTCAGGAGAGGAGGTGATGTCCGAGGGCATGAGCAGCGGTGGGCACCCAGGGATGAAGAGGAGGCGGGTCTTCCGATTCACCAGGGAGAGACAGAGAGGTGAGGGACAATGGCAGCCATGTTACTCATGCCATGTTCCAATGCTTTGGAAATGCTTCTTTCCTTCCTTCCTCGAAGTAGGCCTAATCAATCCCCACCTCCCTCCATCTCCTCCCCCTCTAGTCAAAGACGCTGCAGGGGTTCTGTTTCGCTACAAGAAGATCCTGCTGACCTACCAGCGGCTGAAGAACATGTCTAAGGCCTTCCAGATCCACGGCGTAGACCGCAACACGGTGGCCTCCACCACGCCCATCGCTGAGATGCTGCTGGTGGCCCCGGAGAAGGTGGCGGAGGTGGGCGAGTTTGACCCGTCCAAGGAGAAGCTGCTGGATTACGCACGGCGCTGCTACGTCGCCCTGGACGAGGAGACGCTAAGCAGGGTGCAGGCCCTGAAGAAGAACAACCTGCTACTACCCATCTCCTACAGGTTCAGACACTGATGGGGGAGGGACGCTGGGGACGAGGGGAATCTGGAGGCCAAGGGGATGAAGGGAATCTGGGGGATGAGGGGAATTTGGGGGATGGGGGGGGTGCTCTGGGGGGAGGAGGGCTTCATTTTGTCTTGGAGAAGAGCAGGGTGGGACGTTTGGAGAAGGTCATCACTCAACCATCTCCCTAAGATTCAGACATTTATGGAAAGTTAAGATTTGTGTATGGGAGCGCTGGATATGTAGGGGAGGTTGTTGCCCATCCCATACACAGAATCTGTTTTCTATTCTTAAATATTTGTTCAGAATCCTTTTGAAGCTGAGGTAATGAACTATAGCATTCCTTATTTCTCACCAGAGTACTATTGAACTTTGTAGTACTTTATTTCAGTGCAATTTTGACACGTAGAGGGCCCCATTTTGCTCATGCCAAAAATTGGTGCTATTGTCTGAAGAGGCCGTGCTACTCCCAAATACTTACATTAGCAGCATGAAGGTACAGTGACCAAATTATAGATTTGTAGCATTCCAAACTAGCTCTTTATTTTCATCACACTTGAAATAAGTGCCATGCTGACTATTTGAGGTAATACGGTCTTTTCTGACGATCATCTATTTTGAGCTGTCAGAATTTCACCTTTTAGTGTCTTCATGTAAAAGTGGTGTCATATTCTGCACCCTCACAAAAGCAATGTCAATACTATACATCTTTATTTACAGATAAATGTTTGTTGTTTGGATAACATTCTCTCATCTTTTTCCTAGCACTTCAAAAACAAATGTTTTATTTGTGCTCTTAAATGATGACCTTATTTAGATATTTAAAAAAGCCCACACCCAGTGATTTTGGATCTGTCTCTCATTTCTCCAGGTTGAAAGGAGGAGAGGATTCTCTTAAAGAGAAGGAAAGTCACGCGACCACAAACTGAACAAAGCAAAGAGTAGTTGCACACTCTATTGCTCAGATTCCATCCTTTAGTAGAATCATTCCAGTGTTCTGTCAGAAAGCTTCCAGGTTCTGAAACAAAGGAAGTTAGCTAGCTGACTGACCACTGGTGTTGTGTCTGAACCAGAACAACAGAATAAGCAGATATTCTTTGCTTTCGAAGAAGGATGGGGACAGTTTTGGGGACAGTTCTACTGTGAGGCTAAGCTGTTGTACCACAAATACATCACTTTTTTTGTTGCACCAGAATATATTCTGTCACTGTAAAGTGCCACTGTAGCATACAGTTGTGAGATGTGTCATTTGACTGAAGTGTGGTGTAGTATAACATCACGTACCCTTTGTACTGTGCTACGAAGATGAGTTTTTTACTATAATAGTAGTATAATTTACTATGCTATTTCACCATCAGTTGAGATTTGTGCTTTCTTTTTTCAGTCCTATACTGCAATACTTTGTTTGCTTGGGAATAATTTATTACAATTAGATTGCATACTATTAGGTTTCTCTTTTTTTTGTGTTCCAATAAGCTCAGTGATTTCCACAAAAGAGACAAAATACAAAATGTTGATTTTTATTTGAACATGTCTATGTAAATCAATATCAATCACCAGTTCCCCATTACGATTGCATGTTAAATTAACTCTTGTTGGTCAGTTGTTTAGACAGAGCTGTTGTTGAACTTAATAATGATGTTAAAAAAACAATAGCAGTAGTATTGGCGATGGTGTAATATAGTGGTATATTGTGTGTGTGTGTGTGTTATACTGAAACTGGTACAAGGAATTGCTGAGACCCCAGGTTGTCTGAGTGTGTGAAAGGGTACCTCTCACTTTAAACTTCATGTCTTACTTATTCACAACACAAACTCTCCCAGGGACGGGTATCAGTGTGTACAACTGCTGAAATCATGTTATGTTCCAACACCTTTTATACGGGTCAGAGATGTCATTTTTACCAATCATTTACTGAAAGGTACCGTACAACCTGTATAATTTAAGATACCGGTCTCTGTGTGCAGCATTTCAAAAATGTTTAATATTGTATTTCTCTTCAAGAATAATGAAGAGTAGCCTGTAATTCATTGATTATGATTATACAAATTGTATGGACTGTAAAAATAGAAATGCCATTAAAGCATTTGATTTCTTTAAAAAATCCTGATTTGACTTATGTTTCTCTCTGAGTGTGTGGAAAGGGAGATGCTAGAGGAAAAACATATGCCGTGGCCCTGGGTCAAACTCCTTTCTGTTGTAATCACAGATCTGAGAGGTTGTTTCTGAAATCAATAAAGTGAGATCTAGCTTTCACGTATCCAATGCCAAATATAATGTCCAATGTAATAACTTGTTTGGTGCTAGAGCAAAGAGAATATACTGTATTTACATGTTTTGCAGGTTGAATAACAGGCCCAAAGGGGGCGCTAAAAGTAAAAGGTGTATATCAACTTCCGGTGTCACGGGGTGCCTGGGAGACGAAACGCAAAAAGCGGGCATACCGGACATATTCCGTATTTTCTCATTGTACACATTTAATTGCAAAACATATATTGGGACGATTTCAAACACCAACAGGACAGACGGCATAAAATTGGATGTGCAATTGTACCAGCATATCCGTATTCACTCGATTTGCTAACTAGTTAGCATTAGCTCGCTACCACGACTGCTTCAAGAACAGGCCCCAGCCTGGACTTTGCTTTAGCTATCTAACTAGCTAGCACAAGATAACGCGATTTCTTCGTCAATGTTATTGTCTTATCTTAGCGTAAACTAGAACCACATCTTTATAACTCACTTGGAGTTGTTCATGTTGATGTGTGGTTCATTTAGATATTTCTAAACCGTTTCATTGCCGTTGTGTATCTAGTTAGCATTTACTAAGTGTGTTGTGCACTTTTTTCGCTAGCGACCACAGCATTCCCGTCCATTTTACAGTCACAACTAACTAGCTAGCTAGGGCTAGCAAATAAGAAACGGCGATGTCGGATTTCGACGAATTCGAGAGACAACTGTCTGAAAACAAACAAGGTAAGCTAGCTAGTTCATCACTTATGTTTTATAACCAGGTTCTAAACTAGTTGGTTAGCAATCAACATATCACAACACAAGAGCGCGGGCTGGCTAACTAGCTAGTAGGAACGTTGGCTGCTGGAGTCCACTGTCGCAGCTGTCGCCCCAGGCACATTCGTGTGGCTATAACTAGCTATCCCATTGTTTAAAAGTAACGTTTTTTTGTTACTAACCGGCCCTGTTTTGAATCAGCTGACGTTTCCCAGCTCTGTATATGTTGAAGTTGCCAGTTAAAATATTAATCCATGAAAAGTTAACATCTCTTGGCCATACAGTAGCTATATCCTATGAAAGTAAACACGTAACGGTGTCCATCCTCTTGCTCCCTGTACCACCATCTTCTCTCCTCCCCATCTCTATGGTCCTCTGTAGCTCAGTTGGTAGAGCATGGCGCTTGCAACGCCAGGATAGGGCGCTCGATTCCCGGGAACACCCGTACGTAAAATGTATGCAAGCATGACTGTAAGTCGCTTTGGATAAAAGCGTCTGCTTAATGCCATAACTATATTTTAACTCAACCTTTTTTTCTCCCCTTCTGTTTTCTTTCTTCTTCCTATTGTTTCACCGTTCCTTCCCCTTTCTTTCCCTTCCTCCAGCGGAGAAGGACAAGGAGAACCGCCACCACCGTCGCTCCCCCTCTCGCAGCCGCAGCAGAGAGAGGAAAAGGAGGAGCAGAGACAAGGACAGACGCAGCAGGGATCGCCGTGGAGACAGCAAGGAGCGCAGACCGAGACGCAGGTAACTACAGCATTGTTTTACTGCACGCTCTCAGGTGTGTAAGAGCCCTAGTTACGTGCAGGTACTACGTACTGGTGTAGGGCTATCTGCACACCTAATGAGTGAACAGTATAAGGACACTTGGAAAATAAGCAACCCAGGCAACACTGACTACCTGAAATAGAAAGCTCTAACAAGCATATTGATGCACAATATAATTCCTCTGTATGAGGTAGCCCACCTATTGTCCTGACAGTGAGATGCAAGTTTGTGGAGGAAGACTCACATCCAACAGTGTTCACACACACATTGAATATTCTACACCTGGTCCCTGAAGTTGTTTTAGTGGAAATAGCCATAGCATACACTTACTAGACCTCAGTGTTCTGTAGAAGATTCCAAATCGGTCCCTATCCCTAGGCCCTACTAGTAGATCTGAAAGGAGTGGATGTGGTGAGAGCTCCAGCAGAAGACCATATTGCTTATGCCTATCCAATCCTTTAGCATCTATGTGATGTTCATACAAACAGTGGCTTGGGGCTAATTTCCAATTGCACTCTAGCTCCACTTCCTGCATTGGAACTACCTGTGACCAGGGTTGGAGTGAAATGAAATGTGAACTCCTTCCAATGTCATTTCAGCTCACCATCCCAACAACAACCCCAAGAGATTGCTGTAAGGTAATACAGCAAACTAACACAGAGCTTGTTTCTGCATTATTACAATATCACTCCAGTCACTCTAGCAAGTGATCTTTCCTCTGATTGTGTACTATCCACTCATGTTTACAACAGCGTATTATATCCACTATAGATGCACTATTGTAAAGTGACTGTTCCACTGGATGTCATAAGGTGAATGCACCAATTTGTAAGTCGCTCTGGATAAGAGCGTCTGCTAAATGACTTAAATGTCTTAAAAGTAAATATCCTGTGTATACCATTGTGTGGGAAGGTTTTGGTAAGGGGTTTCTATGGAGAGAGAAAAATGAAACTGTAGGGTCAACTCTGTAATAATGGGTTAGATTTGTAGGGCTCTGTGACATCATCTACTGTAAATATAATTTAAAAGTAGTATGCCATTTGAAATCACTTGTATTTGTAAAAGGTATAATAATTTATAACATGGATTCAGAAGTGTAAACCTGGTGTCTCTCATAGATGGGTTAAAGAGAAGCTCTAGGTTTCTCTAAAGGCCTATTTCAAGTAATGACTTCTATTTGTCTTTTTACGTCATCTGTTTCCCCCTGCGCTCCTCTGTTGGTCTTTCTGTCCTCACTCCTCCTGTCCTATTTTCTCTCCATCAGTCGTTCCCCGCACCGTGAAACGAAGAAGAAGAACAAAGTGAAGAAGTACTGGGACGTCCCTCCTCCTGGATTTGAACACATCAGTGTGATGCAGTACAAAGCCATGCAGGGTAAGAGAGGAGGCCTTCTCTCTCCTCTCTATTTTCATCTACTCTATTGAACTCTTTGACCCTCGTTTGGCCTCCTATTTAACTGTGTTCTGACTAATACTGTCTTGTTCTGGAAGCTGTATGAATGTTGTGTTTTAAACATGTGACTTCTCCTCAAGCTGCGGGACAGATCCCAGCCACGGCCCTGCTGCCCACAATGACCCCAGACGGCCTGGCCGTGACCCCCACTCCCGTCCCTGTGGTGGGAAGCCAGATGACCAGACAGGCCCGTCGGCTTTATGTGGGCAACATCCCCTTCGGCATCACAGAGGTCAGTTAGCTCCTGGATGGATGTAGGGACAGAGATCAGAGAGATGGAGTAGGTAGAAGTTGATACAGGTTAACAGGGCTCAACAGTGCTGCCATTTAACTTGCGTATGTGACTAAATATGTAGCTGTGCAACCTGGAATTTTTATTTAGGAGGACCAGTGTACCTAGAAAAATGAAGGATTCTAGCTTTTATTTCCTCATCTGTTTCATTGTGCTCCTACATTTCTTTGTTTGCGCCTACATTTTTGACGTGCTCCTCATAAAACAAGTTCAGCATAGAGCCTTGACAGGTTAAGGATAGGGGCCGGGCCACCTGATTCTGTCAACTAGTACTTCAAGCTCAGGGGGATCAGAGAGTGCATAATAAATACTGTTGTTGGAGTGAGTCTTCCAGAGTATTGCCTCAATGTCTCTCCCTCTACCTGTGTAGGAGTCCATGATGGATTTCTTCAATGCCCAGATGCGTCTGGGTGGTCTCACTCAGGCTCCGGGGAACCCCGTCCTTGCTGTTCAGATCAACCAGGACAAGAACTTTGCCTTCCTCGAGGTGGGTCTCAATACCCACTTGACTATACTCAATACTGGAGAAGAAATGTGACCTTCCCCAATAGTCCAAAAGGGCCTCTTTTCCTTTCATCCAAGTTTTCTGAAATAATCTGACAGGTGAAAGTTAACCCTCTACCTTTCTAAAACCGGGTCTGTGTTTGTTGTCCCATAGTTCCGCTCAGTGGATGAGACAACCCAGGCCATGGCGTTCGACGGCATCATCTTCCAGGGACAGAGTCTGAAGATCCGCCGTCCCCATGACTACCAGCCCCTGCCCGGCATGAGCGAGAACCCCAGCGTCTACGTGCCTGGTCTGTCCGCCTGTCTGTCTCCGTCTGAACGTCTGTGGCTGACTGCTTCACTCTCTCTCTATTTAGTCAATCTTTAAACCCTTCTTAGTCTGGCCTATTTCCCGTCTCTAGTAGGGGTCGACCGATCATGATTTTTCAACGCCGATTACATTACTATCCACGAGCAGACTGTGTGGCAGGCTGACCACCTGTTACGTGAGTGCAGCAAGGAGCCACGGGAAGTTGCTAGCTAGCATTTAACCTGTCTTATAAAAAACATTTATCTTCAAATAATCACTAGTTAACTACACATGGTTGATAATATTATTGGGTTAACTAGCTTCTGCGTTTCATATAATCAATGCGGTGCTTGTTCATTTATCATCGAGTCACAGCCTACTGGTGATGATTTAACAAAAGCGCATTTGCGGGAAAAAACACAATCGTTGCATGGATGTACCTAACCACAAACAAATGCCTTTCTTAAAAATCAATACACATAGGTATGTTTTTTTAAACCTGCATATTTAGTTAAAATAAATTAATGTTAGCAGGCAATATTAACTAGGGAAATTGTGTCACTACTCTTGCGTTGTGTGCAAGCAGAGTCAGGGTATATGCAACAGTTTGTGCCGCCTTGCTCGTTGCGAACTAATTTACCAGAATTTTACATTGTTTTCGAAATGTTAGTTTCCGGATTTGACCATATTAATGACCACAGGCTTGTATTTGTGTGTTTATTATATTATAATTAAGTCTATGATTTGATAGAGCAGTCTGACTGAGCTGTGGGAGGCAGCAGCAGGCTTGTAGGCATTCATTCCAACTTTACTGCGTTTGCCAGCAGCTCTTAGCAATGCTTGAAGCACAGCTCTGTTTATGACTTCAAGCCTATCAACTCCTGAGATTAGGCTGGCAACACTAAAGTGCCTATTAGAACATCCAATAGTGAAAGGTATATGAAATACAAATTGGTATAGAGAGAAATAGTCAACGCCTCATAATTCCTATAATAACTACAACCTTAAGAAGTTTAACTGGAAATATTGAAGAACACCAGCTTTCATATGTTCTGAGCAAGGAACTTAAACATGTTTCTTACATGGCACATATTGCACTTTTACTTTCTTCTCCAACACTGTTTTTGCATTTAAACCAAATTGAGCATGTTTAATTATGTATTTGAGACTAAATAGATTATATTTGTATTATATTAAGTTAAAATAATTGTTAATTCAGTAGTGTGTAATTGTCATTACACATACATACACATATACATACATGCATACAGTGGGGCAAAAAAGTATTTAGTCAGACAACAATTGTGCAAGTTCTCCCACTTAAAAATATGAGAGGCCTGTAATTTTCACCATAGGTACACTTCAACAATGAGAGGAAAAAAATCCAGAAAATCACATTGTAGGATTTTTATGAATTTATTTGCAAATTATGGTGGAAAATTAGTATTTGGTCACCTACAAACAAGCAAGATTTCTGGCTCTCACAGACCTGTAACTTCTTCTTTAAGAGGCTCCTCTGTCCTCCACTCGTTACCTGTATTAATGGTACCTGTTTGAACTTGTTATCAGTATAAAAGACACCTGTCCACAACCTCAAACAATCACACTCCAAACTCCACTATGGCCAAGACCAAAGAGCTGTCAAAGGACACCAGAAACAAAATTGTAGACCTGCACCAGGCTGGGAAGACTGAATCTGCAATAGGTAAGCAGCTTGGTTTGAAGAAATCAACTGTGGGAGCAATTATTAGGAAATGGAAGACATACAAGACTCTTGATAATCTCCCTCGATCTGGGGCTCCACGCAAGATCTCACCCTGTGGGGTCAAAATGATCACAAGAACGGTGAGCAAAAATCCAAGAACCACACAGGGGGACCTAGTGAATGACCTGCAGAGAGCTGGGACCAAAGTAACAAAGCCTACCATCAGCCTACCATCATTAACACACTACGCTGCCAGGGACTCAAATCCTGCAGTGCCAGACGTGTCCCCCTGCTTAAGCCAGTACATGACCAGGCCCGTTTGAAGTTTGCTAGAGAGCATTTGGATGATCCAGAAGAAGATTGGGAGAATGTCATATGGTCAGATGAAACCAAAATATAACTTTTTGGTAAAAACTCAACTCGTCGTGTTTGGAGGACAAAGAATGCTGAGTTGCATCCAAAGAACACCATACCTACTGTGAAGCGTGGGGGTGGAAAGTATTGAGAAACTTTTGTTATTAACCAAATACTTTTTTTTTTTTTTGCAAATTAATTAATTAAAAATCCTACAATGTGATTTTCTGGATTTTTTTTCCCCCTTCTCATTTTGTCTGTCATAGTTAAAGTGTACCTATGATGAAAATTACAGGCATCTCATCTTTTTAAGTGGGAGAACTTGCACAATTGGTGGCTGACAAAATACTTTTTTGCCCCACTGTATATATACACACACACGTGCCGATTAATCGGTCGACCTCTAGTCTCTGTAGGTTCAGACTGAATTTAGGCTGTTTATATCAATGTTTGGTTGACTTTAAATAACTTCTCTCTCCTTCTCTGTCTGTGTAGGCGTGGTGTCCACAGTGGTGCCTGACTCGGCCCACAAGCTGTTCATCGGGGGCCTGCCCAACTACCTGAATGATGACCAGGTCAGTGAGCTAACCATAACCAGCTTAGCCTTCTAACCAGGTCACCTGGAGCCACATGCTGGCTGGCTGGCTGTTCACCTCCCGTGACGTCCCAGTCTGGCCCAGTGAAAACCTCCTGTTTCCTCACATGCCTAGTCAATGCTGGACGCGGTTAGCAGTGTACTGAAGTAACACTGTTGATGGAAGCCAGACAGCTTGGAAGAGCTCCAATAGTCTGAGATGTTAAGTGTTCAACAATGTCTCCTCTCCTCGTCTGACTGTTCTCCCATTTCCCCTGTCCCTCCCATCTTTTCCCCTGTGATCTCTATGGTAATATTCCCTCTCTGTGTTCTCCAGGTGAAGGAGCTCCTGACATCGTTTGGGCCTCTCAAGGCCTTTAACTTGGTCAAGGATAGTGCCACAGGTTTGTCTAAGGGTTATGCGTTCTGTGAGTATGTAGACGTCAACCTGAACGACCAGATCACCATGGAGAATCAGGTAGCTTACCACCCCCTTTATTTTAACTTCTTCACACACCATGTCATGGTTTTGGACTTGTTCCGGTTTAAAAATATCTTCATTTTTTATTTACTTGCATATCAATAAAAATGTAAATGTTATAAAAGGGGAACTATATTGCTCTTGAGATATTATTCAAATGTATTATGTGTTTCATATATACACTTTAGCGCCCACAGAAAGAGACACAACTCTTGACAAAATGATTTCATATGTTTACACTCCCAATATTTCAGGATTTTCTGTTATGATTGAACTCAATTGCAGTAAAAAAAAAAGGGAAACTGTTGAAAATGACCATCTGTAGAAAGGGAAAAATACTAAATTCTTCTTCTGGTTGGGTTCTTGAAAGGGGGAATTTCAATATATAATGTGTAGAAGTGCATTGACCCTGGGGGGTTTGTCCCTGCTGATGATTGACAGCTGTATTAAACTTGGAGATGCCCTGTTCCCACAGGCCATAGCAGGACTCAACGGCATGCAGCTGGGAGATAAAAAACTCCTGGTGCAGAGAGCCAGCGTGGGATCCAAGAACGCCACTCTGGTAAGACTGAGATCTGGGCAGGCTGGGAATAGAGTGCTACAGTGGAGAGGGAAGTAGAAGGTAGAGTGGAGCCATCAGGACATCTGAGAAAGATACACTTGGATAGAGGATCTTGCGCAGGGGGAGTAAGAGGATCTTGCGCAGGGGGAGTAAGAGGATCTTGCGCAGGGGGAGTAAGAGGATCTTGCGCAGGGGGAGTAAGAGGGTCTTGCGCAGGGGGAGTAAGAGGATCTTGCGCAGGGGGAGTAAGAGGATCTTGCGCAGGGGGAGTAAGAGGATCTTGCGCAGGGGGAGTAAGAGGATCTTGCGCGGGAGGGGGAGTGAGAGGATCTTGCGCGGGAGGGGGAGTGAGAGGATCTTGCGCGGGAGGGGGTGAGAGGATCTTGCGCGGGAGGGGGAGTGAGAGGATCTTGCGCGGGAGGGGGGGTGAGAGGATCTTGCGCGGGAGGGGGGTGAGAGGATCTTGCGCGGGAGGGGAGTGAGAGGATCTTGCGCGGGAGGGGGTGAGAGGATCTTGCGCGGGAGGGGGTGAGAGGATCTTGCGCGGGAGGGGGAGTGAGAGGATCTTGCGCGGGAGGGGGGGTGAGAGGATCTTGCGCGGGAGGGGGTGAGAGGATCTTGCGCGGGAGGGGGTGAGAGGATCTTGCGCGGGATGGGGGGTGAGAGGATCTTGCGCGGGAGGGGGTGAGAGGATCTTGCGCGGGAGGGGCGGTGAGAGGATCTTGCGCGGGAGGGGGTGAGAGGATCTTGCGGGGGAGGGGGTGAGAGGATCTTGCGGGGGAGGGGGTGAGAGGATCTTGCGCGGGAGGGGGTGAGAGGATCTTGCGCGGGGAGGGGGTGAGAGGATCTTGCGCGGGAGGGGGTGAGAGGATCTTGCGCGGGAGGGGGTGAGAGGATCTTGCGCGGGAGGGGGTGAGAGGATCTTGCGCGGGTGGGGGGAGGGGGTGAGAGGATCTTGCAGGGGGATCTTGCGCGGGGGGTGAGAGGATCTTGCGCTGGGGGGTGAGAGGATCTTGCGGGGGGTGAGAGGAACTTGCGCAGGGGGCGGGTGAGAGGATCTTGCGCAGGGGGGCGGGTGAGAGGATCTTGCGCAGGGGGGGTGAGGGGATCTTGCGGGGGGAGGGGTGAGAGGATCTTGCGCGGGGGGGTGAGAGGAACTTGCGCGGGGGGTGAGAGGATCTTGCGCGGGTGGGGGAGGGGGTGAGAGGATCTTGCAGGGGGATCTTGCGCGGGGGGTGAGAGGATCTTGCGCTGGGGGTGAGAGGATCTTGCGCGGGGGGTGAGAGGAACTTGTGCGGGGGGGTGAGAGGATCTTGCGCAGGGGGTGAGAGGATCTTGCGCAGGGGGCGGGTGAGAGGATCTTGCGCAGGGGGGTGAGGGGATCTTGCGGGGGAGGGGGTGAGAGGATCTTGCGCAGGGGGCGGGTGAGAGGAACTCGCGCGGGGGGTGAGAGGATCTTGCGCAGGGGGCGGGGGAGGGGATCTTGCGCGGGGAGGTGAGAGGATCTTGCGCGGGGGGTGAGGATCTTGCGCAGGGGGTGAAAGGAACTTGCGCGGGGGGCGGGTGAGGATCTTGCGCGGGGGGTGAGGGGATCTTGCGCAGGGGGGTGAGGGGATCTTGCGGGGGAGGGGGTGAGAGGATCTTGCGCGGGGTGGGGGGTGAGAGGATCTTGCGCGGGGTGGGGGGTGAGAGGATCTTGCGCGGGGTGGGGGGTGAGAGGATCTTGCGCTGGGGTAGTGAGAAGGATCTTGCGCGGGGGTAGTGAGAAGGATCTTGCGCGGGGGTAGTGAGAAGGATCTTGCGCGGGGGGTAGTGAGAAGGATCTTGCGCGGGGTAGTGAGAAGGATCTTCGCGGGGGTAGTGAGAAGGATCTTGCGGGGGTAGTGAGAAGGATCTTGCGCGGGGGGTAGTGAGAAGGATCTTGCGCAGGGGGTAGTGAGAAGGATCTTGCGCAGGGGGTAGTGAGAAGGATCTTGCGCAGGGGGTAGTGAGAGGATCTGGCGCAGGGGGGTGAGAGGATCAATGCGCAGGGGGGGGAGTGAGAGGATCAATGCGCAGGGGGGTGAGAGGATCAATGCGCAGGGGGGTGAGAGGATCTTGCGCAGGGGTGGGTGAGTGAGAGGATCTTGCGCAGGGGGGGTGACAGGACCCCCCCTGCTGTTGTGCCCTTGGGGCGGCCTGTGCTGTGTCTGTTCTACTTTTCCAATCCCTCACTGCATGTTCTGTATCCACCAACACTCCTTCTCCAACCCTCCCCTCTCCCTTCCAGACAAGTATAAATCAGACACCGGTGACGCTGCAGGTGCCGGGCCTGATGAACAGCTCAATGACCCAGATGGCCGGCCTCCCCACAGAGGTGCTGTGTCTGATGAATATGGTGGCTGTGGAGGAGCTGGTGGATGAAGAGGAATATGAGGAGATCGTGGAGGATGTGAGGGACGAGTGCAGGCACGGCCAGGTCAAGAGCATCGAGATCCCCAGACCTGTGGATGGGCTGGAGGTCCCTGGCACTGGCAAGGTGAGAGAGAGAAGCTTCTGTCTGTCTTCAGCTTTATCACTATGCCTTTTTGAATGATCTCCATTGAACCTCCTTACATTTCCTCTCTCTATCCCTCTCTGTCCTATAGATCTTTGTGGAGTTCATGTCAGTGTTTGACTCCCAGAAGGCCATGCAGGGTCTGACGGGCAGGAAGTTTGCTAACCGGGTGGTGGTGACCAAATACTGCGACCCTGATGCCTACCACCGCCGAGACTTCTGGTAGAGGATGACTACAGACGAGGATAGTGAGGGGGGTGGATTGCCATATTTCAAATCGACCCCCAACCTCCCACCACCTAGGCACTTGTTTTGACCTGAAAAGGTGTGAGGGACATAATGTTTCACCTAGTCCATCAGAAGGCTAGGTGGAGTTCAGAGAAGTGCCTGGGGGTAGGGGCTGGGGATCCATTTGCTATTGGGCAAAAGAGAAGGGAGAGATGAAGGGTTTGTATTCTGATGAAAACTGGGGGGTTCAAAGATTTTTGTGAATTGTGTGTAGTAACAGGTCAGGGGTAAATGATTTTTTAAAATACTTTGTGAGAAAGAGATGGGTTGTTCTGTGGGAGGGAGCCTGTTTTAAGTACTTTAGGAAGGTGTAGAGAGGGGGAAGTGGACTGGTCTACTCTATAAGAGTGGTGGATAGATGGATGGACAAGAGTATTCATCATTTCATATGGGGAGGGAGTTGGTGACATTTTCTATTTGGCCCAACGATGTAGATAACATGATCAGTTTCTTGTTGTGAAAAGGGGGAAGGAAATCTATTGACAGGATGGAAAGCTATTGACAGGATAGGATGGAAAGCTATTGACAGGAATGGCCTCGTTTTCTGATTTTTATTTCTCAGATTTGGACCTTTAGATTTCCTTGTTTCTTTTCTTCCATGTAGATCAGACTACGCCCCTCTCCCTGTGTGTGTAGCGAGAGGGGGAGAAGCTGTAACTATACATAACCAATTCCAATGTCATATTGGACTAATTTATCTGAATGTCAGCTGTTGTGGTTTATACTGTCACACCTTGTATTGTCACCAGGGCCGGAGTTTGAGTACCATACGTTCTTATCACTGTCTTTGTGTCTTTGACGGTTTTTTTTGGGGGGTTGAAACCTTTCATCTAGTTTGAATTTATCCATCACCATTTTTAGCAGGCAAAATAATTCTATCCCTACATCCTACCCTTACCCATAAGAGACTGGGAGAGGGGAAAGGCAGACTTTTGAAGTTCTGAATTGTTATTTTTGAATTGTGAGTGGTAAATATTGGATTGGTGTTGAGTAGGGCTCAATCTGATTCTGATTAAAAGCCTTGCTATTTTTCATGTCACATTCAAGATAAAAAAATATATGGAGTACTCATTCATGTCTGTGCTTAGCAAGTTTGTCAATACATGGAGTCATTTCATGCTTTGGTATTTTCAGTTAACAATGATTCAAGATTAGTCAATATTCAAGTTGTATTTGTCTGGAATGAGTTTGTTTTGTTTTGCTTCCTGTTTCAAACCTAC